>NC_047655.1:26558216-26685458 GCF_902201215.1 Prunus dulcis | reverse complement strand
GAAAAACTCACAGAAGAAAATAATGGGTTAATGCAGAAAACTGGTACTTCCAATGACGGGGTTTTCTCAGATGGAGGGTAAGAAGGGTTCTATAATTGCAACATTTCAATTGTGTTATTTTGATTAATAAACCATTTCTTATTTGGGAGCATGTGTTATTTATTTGGATATTTCATGTATTAATCAATCCTTACATTTTGCCCAACTAATCATGCTAGTAGAAACAGCCTAAGACATACTTGCTCCAATTTGTTTTTACACTTCTATGTGCTATATGCTATGTATTTGGTTTGTGGGTTTACATTACAGTAAGTCCCCCTGAAAGTGTTTCTCATAGTGCAATGGTGATATGTCCTCTGAAATGTTGGTTCCTTGTTATTTGGTCGATCAACTTCTTTCCCTGAAGTTGTATATGCTTGACAAACATTTGGAAGATTTTGTACTTAACGATTGTAATATTGAGCAGTGTCACCTATTAACTTGAGAATATTTATCACACAGTTGCATTTTCAAATCAAACAAACAGCATGTTGAACCCCCTTAGCTTGAGGCTGCAGAATAATTTGTGGACAGGTTGCAGGGTTCTTCGGCGAGATATTGTGAGATATGGAAGCTTGGGGATTGCTTTGTCTTGTCTTGCCTTCACCATCTCAAACTGGAAGGTATAACTCAATAAAGTAGAATTCTTGGCAAGACAAAGAGTCAGAGTGGGAGAGATCTCTGGGTTGAATTTTATGCATGCAAAAGATGACATCTTAATCCTTTTTGCTTCTTTGTTATTCTAGTTTCTGTAATTTATACATTCTATTGAGGTTCTTACACAGGCAATGCAATATGCATCACCTAAAGCTATTTGGAATGTGATATTTGGGATCAACCAGCCATCTCTTAAACAGAAGGAAGGTACTGATGTCACACCTCTGGTTTTGGTACATTCTTTCCCCCCGCTGCTTTTTTTTTTCCTTTCTGCCTAGTCCTTCTTTATTTTTTGTAATTGTACATTTATTATGAAAAGATAAGTTTACATTGAAACCTAATTCTAATTATCTGTTTAACATGTCTCTATGAATTCGTAGTTACAGCGAAATGAAAACTAAAATTTTCTTGTCCTCCATTAATTATTTTATAGGTGAATCAAACATTGAAAGAATCCAACAATTTGTGAACTATATATCGGACCTGGAAACTAGGTAAATAAGGATTTTGCTGCCTTTTTTTATATAATTTGTATTTGTAGCTATTCGTATATCGTTGTTGTTAGTTTGCATAATTATATATGTAAAACCTGCTTAAATGAAAGATCTTTTACTTTGCAAGAGGAACTGCTCCTATCGTGCCAGAATTTCCAGCAAAACTTGATTGGTTGAATACAGCTCCCATTAAGTTTAGCAGGGTAATTTGTATAAAGCTTAAACTTCTACATGGTTAAACCAAGATCATTGTATATCTTTAGTTTTGATAAATATGTTTGGCAGGATCTGAAAGGAAAAGTTGTTCTGCTAGATTTTTGGACCTATTGTTGTATAAACTGTATGCATGTCCTGCCAGACCTAGAGTTTCTGGAGAAAAAATACAAAGATATGCCGGTAATCCTTTTTCCATTCTCTTTCTTTCAAATTTCTCTATTTTTCTGACATATCAAATTTATTATTTTTATATTCTGATTTTATGAGATTGCTCGTTATAATTAACAAAGTTGTATAAGCTTCGATTTCTTTTTCCTTCTTAATAGAATATATACTTATTCCATGTCCTTTTGAAATTTTTCCATCTAAAAAATCGATAATGTTGACCTGGCTGAATCATGTGCCAGTTGGCAGAATTATAAACTATGGCCCCATTAGTTGATGATCATATATTTGTTCTCATTCTTGTGCAGTTCACTGTTGTGGGAGTCCATTCTGCAAAATTTGATAACGAGAAGGATTTAGAAGCCATTCGCAATGCAGTGTTACGCTATGGCATCACTCACCCGGTATGCTTCATTGTTTGTAAATTTTACTTTAGTATAAATAAATCTCTCATTTTATTTGGGTGTTCTGGTACTCTGGGTAGACTGATTTCTGTGGTAATGCTCGACCATATTTCACTCATTCAGCTTACAAAATTTCAGAGTTATTTCAACTATCTACCTGTTTTAGGTTGTCAATGATGGAGATATGTATCTATGGCGAGAGCTAGGTGTCAATTCATGGCCAACATTTGCTATTGTTGGGCCCAATGGTAGGCTTCTTGCACAAGTATCCGGTGAAGGTCGCCGCAAGGTATTGATAACCATTTAAGTATTTGCAAGATACATTTAATTTCATGGATTTCTGCTTAGTAATTGGTCAATGAATAAAACATAAATTTTCTTCTTTTGGAAGGATCTCGACGATTTGGTAGAGGCAGCTCTTCTGTTCTATGGAAGAAAGAAGATGTTGGACAATGCACCAATTCCTTTGAGTTTGGAGAAAGACAATGATCCTCGTTTAGTTACATCTCCGTTAAAGTTTCCTGGAAAGCTTGCAATTGATGTCCTAAACAATAGGCTCTTCATTTCAGACAGTAATCATAACCGCATAGTAGGCTCTCTCTGTGCAGTTTTTATAATTACTTTTTTTCCTGCCGTGGGGGGGGTGTTGGGGTTGGGTGGGGGTTTTGTGTGGTGGGGGGAAGAAGGTTTGGGAAAATGATATTTTGATGTTTAGATAATATATTTTTGGAGATCCTAACTAAAGAAATATATATCATGTTGTGGGTGTGTTCAAACTGTTTCAGTTTCCTATTGATGTTAGGTTAAAGTCCTACATTCCTGCTAAATTTTTATAGCAGGAAATCAATGTGAACTGGATTGTTATCTAACCATCTTCTTGTGCATGGATTTTAGGTGGTAACCGACCTAGATGGACATTTTATTGTCCAAGTTGGAAGTACTGGAGAGGAAGGTCTGCGTGATGGTTCATTTGATGATGCCACCTTTAATCGGCCTCAGGTAAGAAATAAGCTGTCTTTAAGAGCATGTCATAACCACGTTATTGGCCTTAGAGTATTCTTTTCATTGATGAATGCATGCATACATTATGAGGTTTTACATCTCATGTTTCATGTTGAATGCTGGCTGTGGCACATAACCATTGGTCATGCTTTACTAGGGACTAGCTTACAACCCAAAGAAAAATCTCCTCTATGTTGCAGATACTGAAAACCATGCTTTGAGGTACGTTGTGGCTATTGAAATACCCCGTGTTCATTTGACAAGCATAGTTGGCTCTATTTCCTACCTATAAAGAGCATATAAGAAATACAAGCATGGAATCAATAGATAAATTACGCAACAAAATTAGAATGGTAAATAATAACTATCTGGAATCTTCACTACTGTCCTGATACTTGTACTGTAGCGAATGGTTATGATTTTCTATTTCTAATATTGCTTCCCATGCATGTTCCCCTTCTACAAAACTATATTAAATCGGAATTATTTGACATTTTCTGAATGATTTTGTCATAATCTAGCTTCTATTATTGTAGGGAGATTGATTTTGTTAATGACAAAGTGCGTACCCTTGCTGGGAATGGAACCAAAGGCTCTGATTACCGAGGGGGAGGAAAAGGAAGTACTCAGGCAAGATTACAGAAACATGAATTTTGATGATGCAAAGCCCTTTTTGATTGGGATAGTGAAGAATATATATTTAAAACATTTAAGCTGAATCATAAAATTCTTGGATAAACATCTCTGCTTTACTCAAAAGTTTCTAGTTATATCCTGTCAGCTCCTCAACTCTCCATGGGATGCCTGCTTTCATCCAGTCAATGAGAAAGTTTATATTGCCATGGCTGGCCAACATCAAATCTGGGAACACAATACAGATGGTGGAGTTACTAGAGCTTTTAGTGGTGATGGTTATGAAAGAAACTTGAACGGATCAAGGTAAAGATAACGTGAAGACGCTCAATGGTGTAATGAAGATTTTTTTGATAGCAGTACTTCCAGACATGACAAGTTTTTTTTTTTTTGGGGTGATTGGCATAGCTCTTCAAGCACATCGTTTGCACAGCCTTCTGGAATTTCATTATCTCTTGGTAATGTATCACAATCTTTTCCACAGTTCATGACTTTCAATGTCACATAAGTAATTTTGTATATGGACTTTCACATATTATAAACTCCTCTTTGGTTATTGTAGATCTCAAGGAGCTATATATTGCTGATAGTGAGAGTAGCTCCATTAGGGCACTTGACCTAAAAACAGGAGGATCGAAATTGCTAGCTGGTGGTGATCCAGTTTTCTCAGACAATTTGTTTAAGGTTATCTTTTTTCTGGGTACATGATCTTTTTCTAGTACACCTGTTTTCTTATAATACTTCTTATGTTAATTCTATACAGTTTGGTGACCATGATGGAATAGGGTCTGAAGTGCTTCTTCAACATCCACTAGGCGTCTTATGTGCACAGAGTGGTCAAATTTATATAGCAGACAGCTATAATCACAAGGTAGTCAGATCATGACTGACAGTAACTATTCTATGATGTAGGTTGCGCTTTTGAGTTTTGAGTGCATCAATTTGATTTTTATGTAGAGTTCATCTTGGAAAATATTGTGATAGCTTCTACCAGTTTCTGGTCAAGTACTAACTTTATCTCATTCCAAACTCCAGATAAAGAAGCTAGATCCAGCTAATAAGAGAGTTAGTACTGTAGCAGGGATTGGAAAATCTGGCTTCAAGGACGGAACATCTCTAGAAGCTCAGGTTCGGAATTTTGTTGTTTTTTCTTTGACGATTTCTAATGGTGCAGAAGTTATTAGAAGATTATGCAGGTTGCTTTAAAGTATTTGATTAATTTTATGTGCATCGTATATAATTTAGCCTGTATACTCTTCTAGAAAATTAAATGATCCAAGAAAATAGGGAATAGGTGCAATCATATTGTTATCTGTACCTGTAATCACAATCTAGAAAGGAAAAGAAATGAGAGGGTCAACATTTGACTCATTTCTAATAATCTGTTATCTTCTGGCAGCTTTCAGAGCCATCAGGAATCGTTGAAGCGAAAAATGGTGAAGCCTCTTTTATAATTGCACATAAAATATTCTTGATGTTCTCTTATCTCTCTCTTCCTATGATGAAAAATCAGAAAGTGAGATTCAAATATATTCCTTCTTACCAGTAACAAGCTCAGATTCAAAGTTTTTTTTCCTATTTTACAGGAAGAATTTTCATAGCTGATACAAATAACAGTCTAATCAGATATCTAGACTTAAATAAGGAAGAAGTTGAACTTCATACATTAGAGCTGAAAGGGGTTCAGCCTCCCACAGCAAAATCAAAATCTTTGAAACGCCTCAGAAGACGATCGTCAGCTGACACGCAGACCATTACGGTTGATGGTGGTTCATCCAATGAGGGCAACTTGTCTATTAAAATATCAGTACCCGAAGGGTATCATTTTTCAAAGGTCACCATCCCTCTCTTCATTTCAATAAACACATACATGTTGCTTCCAATTTAGAAATTCTTTCTTTTTGTGGTTTCTCATCCTATTGTCAAATATGCTGGTGTTGCATGGCCCTTTCCATATTTTTCATGTGTAGATTTTAAATGCAGGAAGCTCGCAGTAAGTTTAGCGTAGAAACTGAGCCTGAAACTGCAGTTTCCATGGATCCCCTGGATGGATATCTTAGTCCAGAAGGATCAGCAATTCTTCATTTCAAGAGACCCTCCCCCTCAGTTTCGCTGGGGAGAATTAATTGCAAGGTATGACATATTTTAGCCTGCAAACAAACTGGTTTAATCAGGTCTGCCAAAAAGATATAGTTTAATGAACTTTTTCCACAAATGCATCTTTGTATAACTACTGTTAAACCACATGCTTCTTTTTTACCATACTGTTAAACCACATGCTAAGACGGTGTCAGTGATGTTAAATCAACTTGGCTTGTGTTTGCAGGTTTATTATTGCAAGGAAGATGAGGTCTGTTTATACCAATCGTTATTATTCGAAGTAACCTTCCGAGAGGAAAGTCCAGAATCCAACCCAGAAGAAATCACACTCGCATATGTTGTAAAGCCAAAAGCTTCGACAAACAGCTTACAGCTACCAGTTGCAGGCTGACATTAATATTTTGTACAGGTCTTGTAATATCTCCTACACTATTATTTGTTCACCATGGAAAAAGGATGCCAAATGATTTGTTGCCAAAAAGATTTACACGGTAATAAATATGCTTCTTCCTACTTCTCTCATTGTAATATTCTGGTTTTGCCCTTCCAAGCATGAGATCATCCTAATTGTGTTGTGTTTCTGCTTTCATATCATTATCATTGTTGTTAAGAGTTTTGTTCCTAACAAAACAACCGTCCATGTGCATGTGGGCCGGCTGTCAGCCATTGATGTATCTGAACGCTAACAGATCAACGGTGGAGACGTGATTCTCCTTAGCATTTGGTTTGTTGTTAATTGTTATCATTAGTTTAACATTAAACACCATGATTATGGTTCTTGGGACAAGCAAGGGATGGATTGCTCACCAAGACACGCACTCGTGCGCACCTGTCTCCATTTGATCAAATGATGAAAGTGTAATCACACAGATTAAGCTGACGAGGAGCGGATAGATTAGGGCCCCTGCATAGTGCGCACCTAGAAAATAAACAAATAAATAAAATATTAATTAAGAAAAAATCAATCTTTGACAAGCTCTTAAGACCTAATCAAATCATGTGAAGGGAATGGACCATGTTTGTTTAATTAATTAACTAACCTCTACATAAACATTATAATATTAAGAAATGACAGCGTAAAACGTGCTTCTGCCACCAAATTCCATGTTTATCTGCTTTTCCAAACATTATTGTCATAATTAGTGCAACCCACTTGTTCCTCATCCAAAATTAGTGGTTAATGTGCATGCACCAAACTTGTAATTGTGGAGCTGAAATTAACTAATTTATTAGAAACTCGCCTAATCCTGACGACATTGCTCGATTTTTCGTACTAGTTATATTTTCTATCAATAAAATTTTGTCGCTATTTTCTCAAAAAAAAAAACTACTTTATTAGAAAAATCAAACAGTTTCATAATTTCCCAAGGCCAATGTAGTTTCTTTCAATGAACCCAAATGGAGGCTTGACCATCTGGTTTGATTCAGATTGCAGATGCTGCTACATTGCATCAGAGTCAATAAAACCTAACAATTTTTGAAAACATCCTCCGTGCCAGAAGAAACCAAACCGACCAAGAGATAAATAGTTTACTTGTCAAGTTCAAACATCCTAAATAATTATTGATCAATGAGAAATAATAATAATCAAAGAAACTAAATGACAAACATTTTATAATAAATTCCAGAAAACCCTTGTTAGGGAGCAAGCTTCCTTTGTCTTGTGCAGGGATAACTATTTCAACTAGTATTTTATCTAGTGGGGGAACACCAAAGAGAAGGGATAAGGAGGATGCATTGAATTATAGAGTCAATCAGCAAACTCTAATTCTTCACTAATCAATGATCAAGTTTTTATACATACGATATTTAAAGAGAAAGAAAGGAATTCGAATACAGTAACTCGATTACAATTATATATTAAGTGTGTATAGTACTATAGTTATTGTTCCTTGGTGTTGTGCGCTGAATCATACATGTATTAAATACTACCTTGTGGTATTGAAATCTGTCTCACACTAGGAGACAATCTCTCTGGCACGTAATTAGTGGAGATCTGATTCTTTCAATTGTTTATCTTCTAATTGGTGAAATCTGGACCCTCTGTTTGAATTACTCATTTAATTATTAATGGGTTTAAGTTAATCTAATGAATCACACCAGAGGTTGGCTTTAAATTAGTGGCCTACTTGACAAGTTTAAGTGGGGAATAACCAGAAGCCAGAGGAGATTAATATCTTTCTCTTGAAGATTAATATAATATTGAAGATAAAATGAGCAGGGCAATGTGGATCAAACCAGGCCACATCCCACATTGAGAGGTCGGTCCAAAGCCGCTGATTAGAAAAAAACAAAATAGAGGCCCAGATGATGGAAAGAAAGTGCCATCAAAACAACCACATGTGCCTGCCCCTTTCTCTCCTCTCTCTCTAATTTCTATTTGGTGCGCATCACCCACTAATCATTGCTTAGCTAAAATACGAAATCCTTTGGTCCCCTTGCTCAAACCAATTCATGCAAGCCAACCCATTTGGTGTTTTCCAATGACCAAGTTCCACATCATCAACCCACCAAAATTATTTATCCAGATAAAAAAAAACTGTTTCCGGACCAGTTAAAACACAACACATGTTGTACGTTTAAATTTATAGAAAAATGAAAGTGGAGATTGCAAATAAATATTATAACAAAAAAAGAAACATACCGGCCTTGGAAGACAAGAATCGATATGATCAGACAGACCCATGTTTTCTTCCTTCCTTTCCGGTGACAAGTTGTCTCGGCATTCATTTAACTTGGACAATAGATTGTAGATGTCACTCTATGATTGGTAAATTTTCGAAGCGGCATGTAACCTATTTGGTAAAACAAGTATTAAAATGCATTGTGGCACGTTTGAAATGCTTCCATCCTGCGTTAAGAGACAACAAGGGGGAAATGTTTCACCTGCCGCCCAGGGTGACGTACAACTCAAAACATTAATATCACCAAACACTTGCCAATTCTCTTTGAATCATCATTAGTTGCACCTAATCAGGGTTTAGCTGCTTTGGTTGACCTAATTCATCTTTCAATCTATAAGATACTTTCATAACGGATAGGTCAATACACCCACAACAAAACTACATCGTCTTATAATTTAGGTCATCCACAACTAGTCATCAAATTTGTCACAAATATATGTCATCCTCCTCATTCATGATAGTCGAACATAAAACCTCATCTTATCAAATGAAGATAAATACCACTAGACCAAAAGTTAGTTAATTTCATTTTCATTATAGTGTTCTGATGAAGATTAATATATAAATGTTTTGAATTTTGTGAATTATATATAGTACTCACTGAAATGTCGCATTCATTTAGTAGTACAAAATTAATTACAAAACCAGCACTGAATAGAAAACACAAAATTAAATGAGCCAACAAGCATTGTCTAATCAATTAAGGTTACATTTATTTATTTTTCTCAATCACTATATACCATGTTCAATGCGAGTGGTCTACTTCTTTTCAACCACATATTTATTTTTCAGGTTAATTATTTTATTAGTCCTTGAACTTATACTTGATTTGTATTTGAGTCATTCTCTCTCCCTTTATCCCGATTTCTACTCCATCCAAACTTGATTTTTCTTTTTCTTTTTTTGATTTGATTTTATTGTTATTTTGAAGATATAATTTTAGTTTTAATATAAAAATACAATTTTGTCCCTGCATTTAACATAAAAAGTTAACAAAATTTTTGGCTAGACCATTTGTCCTAACGAAAGTGAAGTTAAAGAACCATGGGAATGATTTTGGAAATGGAAATTGAGGGACTCAAATGCAAATAAGGTCTAAGTTCAATGACTAATAAAACGATTAACTCTTATTTTTCTCAAGCACAAAAACTTCTAACATTTAATCTATATATTCTATATCTATATATATAAAGCAAAAGGCAGAGAATGGTGAAATATTCAAAATACCAAAAAATGCCCTTGGTACAAACATTAAGAATTGAAATTATTAATTAAATGTGGATAATATGGTAAATTCACACTTTTTCATATTTAAAAAATTAAAATGAAAAGAAAAATCAAATAATAAATCCTATTTTTATGGAACACAACTACCCATTATCTTTTTTTAATTCTAAAATAAATTTAAAATTATAAATAAATAAAAAAGCCTCTTGCATGCTCGAATCGCGTGTAGAGAGGCTAGTATATATAAAGCAAAAGACAGAGAATGGTAAAACATTCAAAATACCAAAAAATGTCCTGCAAATATTAAGAATTAAAATTATTAATTAAATGAGGATAATATGATAAATTCACACTTTTTTAAAAAATAATTAAAATTAAAAGAAAAAAATTAGATAATTGATTCTATTTTTATGGAACACAACAACCCATTATCTTTTTTAATTCTAAAATAAATTAAAATTTTTTATTAAAAAAAAGGCCTCACGCAGATGCGGAAGCGCTTACGAAGAGGCTAGTATATATATATATACTATATTTCAAAATTATAAAAACATCTAAATTTAACTATTTCAATTTGTAAAAATCAACTTTTATCTAAAGCTTTGAGGATAACGCTCTAATTTTTAGTAGGAGTATGAGCTAGAAACCTCTAACATCCAAAAAAAAGGAAAAATAAATAGGATTACTATAGCAGTCTTCTGAAATAAGATTATTACTATAGTAAATCGGCAAGATATTAATACTTTTATTTATGTCATATCAAAATTATGTGAGGTATTTATTATCGATATAATAGAAAAAATATCAACAATATGTTGAGATGTTATCAATATGTAGTAGCATTATGACAATACTTATTAAATAATAAAACTTTGTTATACAGGCTAATATGAAAGGTAAGTCGTGATGTCCCGTATGAAATTAGAAAAGAAAAAGGAAAACAAAAAGCTTGGGCAATCAAAAGAAAAATGAAATATTCTTGATATAAAAAAAAGAAATAATATTTTGATTCATTCATTATAAATAAAAAAAATAAAAAAAAAGGTAGAATAAAGAGAAGGATAGAAAGCTGGAGGGAAAAAGGAGAGGGGAAGAGCGGCAATAAATGTGATTAAGGAAACGACGCGTGGTGCCCGTGACCTGCTTTTATACTCACTCTCCCCCCATTTCCTCCTTCAACCCCCCTATCTCTCTCTTCTCTCTCTCTCTCTCTCTAAAGACCTCCCATCCAAACAAACGAAACAACAAACTGATATAAATCACCACCACCATAGCCATCTTCTCTGCAATTGCTCCACTCTCTTCGATCAGGTATTGATACAATTCTCCTATCCTATATTTATATTTTTCGCTCATGTTCTTGATTTCATCGTAATAACAATCGTTTTTTGTGTGGTTATTTTTACAGGTTTGTCGATATATTTATCGGTCAATATTGTTGAATTTGACTATCTGCATATTCCGATCACCTTTCATGGCGGCGTCGCTGATCTCAAACGTCGACGGAAGCCTCGACGCGTCGTTGATAGAGTCGTCTCGCAAAAAGCGGAGGAAAATCGGAGCCGTCGAATCGGATCGGAATCCTACTACGAACACCGGAGCCCGATGGAGATCCGAGACGGAGCAACGGATCTACTCCACCAAGCTCGTGGAGGCGCTCCGTCAGGCTCGCCAGAGATCGTCGCGGGCGGCCAAGGTCTCCGGAGGCGGCAGGGAAGTGAAGAAGGCGGCGGACCGAGTTCTGGCGGCGGCGGCCAAGGGCACGACTCGGTGGAGCAGAGCGATTTTAAGAACTCGACTCAGATTGAACCAGAAGCTTCACAAACGTAGAACGGCGAGGGTGACCGGGGATAACCGGTTGAAGAAAGCGGAGGTTAGGAGGGAGGGGAGGAAGTCACCGGTTGTGGAGAGAAAAGTTCGGGTTCTGAGCCGGTTAGTTCCCGGTTGCCGGAAGGCGTCGTTGCCGACCCTTCTAGAAGAAACGAGCGATTACATATCGGCTCTGGAGATGCAGGTGAGAGCCATGGCTGCTCTCACCGAGCTTCTCTCCGGTTCGCCGGTTAATCACGTCGGCTCGAGCCTCAGTTCTTCGAGTTGACGCTGAGAATCGCCTGCCTCGGCTTATTGTGCCAGGTGTTTTTTTTCTTTTTGTAATTTTTATAAATATTTTAATCTTATGAAATTTTTAATTGGTGTATTTTATTGTATACGTAGCCTTTTTCTCTCTTCTTAGCTCGTTTATCATTTCTTTTTCTTTTATTTTTTTAATCATTTATTACTAAATCGATTGGAGTATGCCACCTAATTTGATTCTAATTGATCACCTAGACTATTAAACACATTCTAGTTTTGGTTTTTTCCTTTAACGAAAGTTTTAATTTCTTATTCCGGTTCGTGTAACTCAACAACAGTCATGTTTTTTCACTGAGTACCTATTTTTTAATAATTTTTTTTATAAATATAGTCAGTATTGAGGGTGTGGGGAATTAAACCTCCTTAGGATTAACGACTCTTAACCAATTGATCCACATAAGCCTGTTTTTAATTTTTAGTTTAGTATGTTGTGTTATCGTCAAACTATCGACATAAATATGTATTTATTAATAGTAAAATATTGCCAACGAAATTTAGCCTAGTGAAAAATGAGAATGATATTAATTTTTAGAGAAGGTTCGAACTTTGATGATACCTTAATAGCGTGTATAAGAAAAACATCCCTCTTCATTATAATTTAAACTACCGTTTACATTAAAAAATAACAACAACATATCCAACAATTCATTTTCATAAACTACGTAAACACATCAAAAGAAGGATGTGTATGTGTGTGGTAAGTATTGCGTTTAAGTCCTCACCTAAACCAAATTTAAAAGGTTTCTTTCTAATGCAAAAACAAAAGTCATAAAGGCAAAGTGATTAGTCACGTAAGTGGCGATGAAGACGTTTCAATTCTATACTTTGGAGGAAAAATAATATCAATATGCCATTTAACCCACTATCAAATTTTGAGCATAAATCATAGATTTCATGTTCTCAATTAACTAGGGGATGTGTGGCAAAAAATAATTAAACTAAAGCATAATTTTCACGTTCCAAGTTTGACATCTCACACTCTTTTTACTCACATATGAGGTAATTTAAGGGTGATTTTACAGTCCCGAAATCATCAACCATTAACTAACCAAATTAGTAACTCAAATTGGGTCACCCCACTCCTGACTTTAGAATGATTCTGACAATGTACTCCACATTCTGATATTAGAGCTAAAGTACAATCAATTACTCTCTAACTGTTGTGGTCAAAAGGCCCACTAGAAAGATGATAGAGGAGATTAGAGACCTTGCATGCTTATCTCTCTCCTTTTTGCAATGTTACTGTCCCTGATTGCCATACAAAAATTGGACCAGCTGCTTATCTCATTAACCACAAATCCTCCCTCTCCACAAGTGTCACCACACACAGAGAAAGTAAAAGTTCTTATCAATCTATTAATTGACCTGAAAAAAATAAATTTCTAATATGAATTTCTATAATTCGAATAACTATTGTCTACAATCATGTGTGTTATCTTTTTGATACGTGAATTATCGTGTAACACGAGATATAGACACGCAAAGTTGTAGACAACTAGCGGTAGAGAATAAAAGCTCCGAGAATGCATCTAGGTACCATGCATTAGTAGTACCATCCCCACTCTAGTCAGTGAATAATAAGAAAATATAAGGGCAGACGTGCAGAATTGAAAATGAACTTTAAGAGAGAGGCAGGGGGGAGGGGGTACTCTCTGGCAGTATTTGGAGATTTATGAGATACGAAATCGCGGAGAAGGAGGAGGTGGTCGGGAAAAATTAGCCCCACTGCCAAAAGAAAATGAAGCCTTTGAGAGTTGATGAGAGGCAACTTGATTTTTACAAGAAACAGCAGCATCATGTGCCTTAGGGGACCCTACAATTTGAAGTACACTGACCCTCCAAAAAGGCCAAACCCCAAATCCAAAAGGGATTTGCATGTGCGCCTAAAACATCCTTCACATGCTATTTTAAGCAACGGGATATGCCCTATAGCTAAAATCATTCAAAAATATTGCTCCACAAAGCCCACAATGTTTAACTTATTATTCTGAGAATAAAAACATTATGGTCTAAAACAAGGTCTTGAAGGGCATGCCCTACCACCAAAAATGTCACTCTAGGGCTTTTATTTTTCCTCTTTGAGAGCTTAGCAAATGAGCAGTAGCATCAGCAAGCAAATTTGGCCACGGCAATCGGGCACGTGTCGGCTCGTGAGTGGAGACAGATAGGGCAGAGGCCCGAGTGGCATGGCATTATTGTCAAGTTAGTTTTCAAAAGGGTTTTTGGGAGCCAAATTGGTCGAATCAAGGACCACATATATTTTGTGTCTTTGTAGGCTTGCATGCCCGTCTGTTTACGAATCACATTTTGAGTGTTTGCTTATCATTTATTTCTTCATTTCAAACACATAGACCATATCCTCACATGCTTCCATGTGCCTTCTTTTTCTCTTTTTCTCTTCTTTTCTTCACAATTTACTTTTATTATTGTTATTATTTTTTGATTTATTTCTCTAGCTAGGTTATTGGAGATTGAACAGTGAGATATAATTACCCTAGGCTCCTAGCAATGCTTTTGCCATAATAAAAGCATCCTGAATCTGCTAAAAGGGTTTCTAGCTAGGTTTGTTTTAGCTTCATTTTTCTTCTTCTTCACATTTGGTGTGTTTATAGTACTTTAATCTTGAATTATATGTTTCCTGGTTTGACGGCTGTGTTTTAAACTTTTAATCAGTTGAATTATGGGTAATAAGTTTGAGATATCGCCATGGTGTATTTATTGGCTTCAAATTCGCTTTCCCATTTAAATCGTAACACCTGTTCCACCTTGGCCTGCAATGTGTCGTTCTCTAGATGGGTACCTGATTCTGACATGGAGATGAATGTGCCAAATTAGTGGCACTTGCTGCCAAGTGATATGTCGTGCCCCTCATATTCTTCTGCATTATTTTTCTCATATTCTGCATCTTTCTCAGCTTCTCTCAGCGGAGACCTTCAGGTCTACTTAAGCCAACAAGTTACATCAACTTTTGGATTCCGGCTCAGCATCTCACATTGCTGATTTTATCAATTGCAAACAACTTTTTCTAACTTGTGTTTGTATTTTTTTAGAGAAACCAGTTTGAAAATCAACTACTTCCACACTTCAAAGTTAATCCCATGATTTTCATGCATTATTAAATCAATCTCCGTACATGTGTTAAAGTTTAAACTATTCAATTTCTTTTTTGTTTCAATATTGTGCCTTGAAGAGGACTCGAACCTCCATACTATTTATCACGATATTTTGAGTCTCGCGTGTCCACCATCACAAGGCATCTTGGAAATTTTTTTTTTTTTTTCCTTGGTTCATTTCATAGGCCTATATATATATATATATATATATATATCTCTCTCTCTCTCTTTTTGCTCCCACCAGCATCACATCACATCTTGTCATAAACAACGTTTTCACCTGGTAAATTTGCTGAAAACCCAATTTCAATTTGCACCTCTAGTGAATTTGATTCATATATATTCCTCACAAGAGAAAAAGAACATAGAAGTGGGATTTGTCAAAACGACAAAAATGAGGGTCGCACAAAACGACAAAAAGGGAAGGAAGCACTTTCGAGTTGTCAAAGTCCAACAACCACCCAATAAAGGAAGGCCCCAACAACATTGGTCACGCAACACCTTGGAGTTGGGCCCAAAACCAAAGTAAGAAGACAAAATGTCTTGTGTCAAAACCAAGGGTTTTTGGGGACCCTGCACTTCTGCACTGCAGCCACTTTGTTTTGTGGTGCCATGCCATCAAACTTAGATAATTGGCCAATTCGTGGCGCATTCTCTCTTTCTCTATGATTCTCTGTCTTGTGACGAAGTGGACTACCAAAACGTAACCAAAGTTTTCGTTCAAGGCTCTTCTTTTTTGGGACCCCTTTGGTATTATGCTTGCCACACGTGGCTCCTTGGTGGCTAAAGAAAATGACCCCTATAGCATGTGCTTGTGCTGTGCTGTGCTGTGCTGCTTTCATCCCACAAAACCTTCAAAGCCCATCAAACATATGGATACAACATCAAAGGACCAAGTCCAAGAGACTTGGCGGCTTACACTTTGAATTGAGATCAGCCAGAAGCAAGCCCGACTAAAATTCATGTTGCAAATGCAGGGAAAACCAAAAAAATCAAAGAGCTCCTTCTTTCTTCAAACCAATGAACCAATAATGCTTAAAGAAGTTGTCCCAATGGATCAATCAACATTCACACAAAGGTTTCGATACTAAAACATGTGCGACTTCTGCAAAATATGAAAAGAGCTACCTTTGTTTAAGTTTTTGGTCTTTCCACAAAGGCAATTGCAGCATTGGAAATCACCTTGGCTCTCTCTAACTTCCTCTCAAATTCCTCCAAGTTTTGAGGCGAACAAATTATGTCAACTTTCTCCGATTTCTGAGCACACCCGAGTATGTACTTTGCTAATTTAACACCATCGGCCCTGTTTGAAAGCTCTATCATAAAGTACTTAATTTCATTAATAAAAGTAAGGTTCTCTAGTTTCCAGTATCACATATCAAATCCACATATCTGAAAAAAAAATAAAAATAAAAAAATAAAATCAGTCAAAGATTAGTTCCAAAAGAAAGATTAAAACCAAATATGAAGAAAAAATGACCTGCGTTATAATCAAAAGCATAGTGAATACGAACCTAATTCTAGAAATGATAATAGAATTAGCTAACGGAGTCCTTAACTTGCAGAATCCCCATAGCATTATAGTTGTGTATGTGTGAGAAATCTCCATCCCCTATAGTTAGTTTAGACTATCATTTGTACTAAAAAACATATTCTAGAAATGATAATAGAGGATGTGGGACAGTATATCTACATATGAACTTATATTCAATCAATCTTTGTATTTATAATGCATACTAAACTTTTTGGCTCGCAATGGCTCTATTTGCAATATTCCTATCTATTATTTGGAGATATATAATTCTTCCATTTTAATGGATGGAATTTCAATGAATTAAGCATCACTAACTTAGGCTCTGATCTGAGTAGCATGAGACACGTGGGATCCCGTGTGAATATGCAAAGACCACCTTGCAAGTCAAAGTGGTGGTAGTGTGGTCGATGATGCTTGCTATGATTGATAAAAAAAAAAAAAAAAATCAGAATTGAGAATGTTGATGCAAAGGAATGTTATGGAGGGTTTTTTGAAGTTGACAATAATCATCGTGCTTCAATGCACATCAAACAAGGATACAAATCCTCAAAGGACCAAGTCGAAGAGGCTTCCACCAGAAGCAAGCCTGATTCAAATATTGATATCTACTATTTAGCATTATTGTCCAGCTAAGGGGGAAGAAAAATTCATTTTACAGATGCAGGGAGAAAAAAAGGTCTTTCTCCAATGGCAGTAGAAACCAATGAACCCAATAATGCTGAGAGATCTAAACAACTTGTCCCAATGGTTCCTCTCAACATTCACACTAAGCATAAACCTATCAAAGAGCTGTCTTTGTTCGGTTTTCCCCGTCTTTCCTTAAAGAAAATTGCAGCTTTGGAAATCATCTTGCATTTCGCTAACTTCCTCTTAACTTCCTCCAAATTTTGAGGTGAACAAATTACGACAACACTCTTCAATTTTGGAGCCCACTCGAGTATATACTTTGCTAATTTAACACCATTGGACCCGTCTGAAAGCTCTATCGTGAAGTACTTAAGCTCATGAATAAAAGCAAGGTTCTCTAGTTTCCAGTATCCCATATCAAATCCACATTTCTGAAAAAAAATAAATAGAAAATCAAACAAAATCAGTCAAAGATTAGTTCCAAAAGAAAGATTAAAACCAAATATATATGAAGAACAAAGGACCTGCGTTATAATCAAAAGCATGGTGAATATGAACCTAATTCTAGAAATGATAATAGAATTAGCCAATGGGATTTATCTGCACCACCACGCACCAGATTTATCAAAGTACATTTGGAATTTTCAATTTTTCTGAGATGAACTTTGCCTACGGGGACAAGATTAACCTCAGCAGATTCCAAATTTTGAAACTTTCCGAGATTTGGGTGATTCATCAAATTCCCCCTCCACCACAGCTTTTTAAGATTTGGCGCAAAAATATTCAACGGTGTGATGCTAGGTGAGCCAGCTCTTAACGAGATACTTAACTGTTGAAGATTTTCACACGAGATGTTAAGTGTGTCAAGATCATGTTGCGGATCAAAAAGAGTAAAACTTTCCAAAGAGGAGCTTTCAATATTTAGATTTTTTATCCCACGAGGATATGCAAGACGTAAAATCTGGATGCATTTGCAAGAACATGAGATCCATTTGAAAAACCCCTCCTCATCTGCTATAAAAGCACCCGACAACTCCAAGTCTTTTAGATTCGAGGAAAAGGAGACGGAGGGGGCTTTAAGAATCAGACGCTCCATGTGCACCGATAGAGACTTCAAAGATTCACATAGAAAGATGGAAGACGGAAAATCCAGAATGGGGTCATCTAGACCAAACAGATCAAGATCAACCTCTTCAACGTTACACTTCACTGCCTTGTGGACCCACGACATCACCCGGAAGTAGACATCACGACAGATGCACGATAATGATGATCTTTGGTTCCTGCTCCAAACAAAATGAAAGCGCTGTACCTTATGATCCCCACGAAGCAATAGGAACCTTTCAAGAGAATTCAACAACCTTTGATGCCTACCACACGTGTCAGCAGCAGCCATGCCGTCGTCTCGGCTGAAATTCAAGAACGGGGTTGATTGACAAAATCCTCTGCAACATTTGGACACACAACTCAGTCGAGCAAGGTCATACGTGGTAAGGAACGAAAGAATGCGATGAGCGATGTGGTCAGGAAGATTGCTAAGTCTGTCGTCTGTCATTCTCTCTCTGCAACCTCCTCCTTCCCCTTCACAACTTGCAGTAGCCACTAAGTTGTGGTTTTTACGTTCCATGAGAGAAGAACCCTAATTTTGAGCTTATCTAGGGGGTGGTATTGTAATCAATCTTATAAGAACGAGGGTTTGGTGTCAAAGGGGCCGGGCCTATTACCAAGTTCAACAAAAAAGTGCTTGGGCCCAAAAAATCACCTAATGGAGAGATAGTTGGAGAGGTGACAAAACCCTATACTTTTCATTACAAAACCAATAAACCTGAAAAAGATGGATTATTTTGTGAAATAATTTTTGGGCCTATAAAAAGTGGGATTTTTGCTTCCAAAATTTGTAATCCGAGTATCTACTTGACCACATCTCAAAAATGCCAATAAGGTTTACCACAATGAAAAATGGCATTGACTTGTAGATCAGTAATTTCAAGTTCAAACTCTCATGATACCTTGATGGTATGTGTGTGTGAAAAACCCCATCTTTCCTTCCTAGCATTGACAACAACAAAAAGATCACATTTCGAAAATGTATATTTTTTTTCCTTTTAAAAATTACAAACATAAAAACAATTATAATCACTATTTTTTTTGGATGCCTGACTTAACCTTTGAATATCTACTGGCCGAGGTATATCAAAACTGGATCAGGGTGATCACTTAACATTTGCCTATTCATTTTGGTATCTTGCAGTTATACTCGTAATGTATGTTTGTCGATATACACTCTCAGTTTTAACAAGGAAATACCCCGGATTTCTCAATTGTTTTTTCAGTGCATTTCTGATGTAAGGGTTTCTGTCAAAATTCCAGTTAATTGCCTATGTGGCAGTTGTAGGTCTCACATATGTTTGGAAGTCAATTTGAGGGTACTTTCAGACAATATATCCTAAAGCCAAGATAAAACCAAGTCCAAGAGGCTTCCACTTTGAGTGGAGGAGGTCAGCCAGAAGCAAGCATGGTGATGGTTCCACTGTGAGTCACTGTGATATTGGTATCTTAATTTATTGTTTTGGAAAGCTTTCCCCGGTTTGATGTAATTCTTTGGTCTTCTATAGAAGATACATGGTGATGGTTCCATAGTTTAGAAGAAAGGTTCTAGAGTCAGACAAGAAAGGGAAACTTGAATCAGGTTTATATTTTTGTATGAAATGTTGGGACATTGATTTTTACCCTAAGAATCCTACTCCTTTCTAGACTCTCTAGTTTTGGTTTGGTGTTTCAGGATTCTAGTTTTGCCTTACTCTTTCTTTTTTCTTTTTAAAGTAAAATTCTTCATATCCTGTAATTATTTTGATTTCATAAGCCGTTTTGTTTCTGAGGACCTCGTATCTTATGATTTTTCGAGTCTTAAGATGAGCTGAAAGTGCTTACAGTCTATTATGGTATCTTCTCTGTTTTTGCTGATCTAGTGTTCTGTACACACAGCTGCACTCATTCTCACAATAATGCTTAGCTGTAGAAATGGCTTCATGTGGGATGGACGTCTGAATGAGATTCTAACTGCGCCTTGTTCAAACTATTTGGGCTGGGTCGATTAGCCTAGTTACTGGAGCAGATCATGTTAATTTTTCAGCATTCTACCGGGCATAGCCGCGAGGCTTTACTTTTTTGACACGTGGCCCCTTGGCGTTAGGCGGGTCTTTTTAAATATATATAAATAGTATAGCCGTGCGGTTATACCTGGTTTTTAATTTTTTTTAAATAGTATAGCCGCGTGGCTATACCCTTTCCCAAAAACCGCCATAACATAGATGATTGTCTAATTTCTGCTGAGTTAAAAAGATAGAAACCGCTGCTGATTTAAACAACATTGTCTATTTTCTTTCCCAATAACATGATAAGCAAATTAGTAAACCAAGAAACCATGATTCAAGGGAGTAGAGCTTCGACATATATAATGGGCATTTTACAGTGAAATAAAAAAACTGGCACCAAAATGTGTGCAAGAGAGAAAATAGGAAGGGAGAATGTGAATTTAACATGTCCAAGCTGATTTGAGTAGCTCGTTATGTATTAGCTTTAGCCATTATGAATTGGTAACTGAAAACAGAGTTGGACGTGCCAAAATTGCATTTCAGGAAAATAGTTTTGTGTCAAGGTCCAAGGAAGCATTACGTTTTCAGCTACAGATCATTATAATGTTTCCTTTGTTGTACAATTAGTCAATAATGTCAATTATCAAAATATATGCAAGTTAAGGCCATTGCAGCCTTTGATGCTTCAATGCACATCAAACAATAAGGATCAAAGGACCAAGTCGAAGAGGCTCCACTTTGAGTGGCGGCTGATCATTTTACGGATGCAGGGAAAAAGAACAAAACAAGAGAGAGAGAGAGAGAGAGAGAGAGAGAGAGAGAGAGAGAGAGAGAGAAGCTCTTTCTTCCATGGCAGTACAAACCAATAACGCTAAGTCTAAACGAGTTGTCCCCATTAGAAGTTCTACCAAACTTCACAATAACGTTTCGGTACTAAAACATAAACATATAACTTCTGCAAAACAATTAAAAGAGCAGTCTTCGTTCACTTTTGGGTCTTTCCTTAAAGACAATTGCAGCCTTGGAAATCATTTTGCATTTCTCTAATTTCCGCTTAACTTCCTCCAAATTTTGAGCTGAACAAATTATGACACCTTTCTTCAATTTCTGAGCACACTCGAGTACGTACCTTGCTAATTCAACTACATTGTACCCGTCTAAAATCTCTATGGTGAAGAATTCAAGTCGATTAATAAATCCAAGGTTATGCAGTTTCCAGTATCCTATATCAAATCCGCATTCCTGGAAAGACATGAAATCAAAAACCGGATAAGTCGAAGATTAATTCCAAAAATAGAAAAAAAGGAGAGAGAGAGAGAGAGAGAGAGAGAGAGAGAGAGAGAGAGAGAGAGAGAGAGAGAGAGCACAATCTTTTTTGGGTTTTGTTACATGTGTGGGAGAGAAGGAAAAAGAAAGACAAAATCCAACTTACATTAGATTCAAGTTCATGAAAAGGTGGGCAACGCTTTATGTATAAGGTACGCAAGTAAGGCATTCCTCTAAGAACAGAGACCATTGAAGGGACTATCTCGTCAATTACGCACCCAATATTCATACGCAAACTTTGAACATTGTTGAATGAAACTGGCATCGACCCTTCCAGCTTGAACATAACCTGCAATGTTGTATAGGGAAAATCTCTATCATCTTTGTCAATTTAAACTTCACATAAATAATAATTCAAAATAAGTAAATTCTCGATCGGGTTCTTTTTACTATACCTTAATGGCCGCTTCATTCAGAATAAGAACTTCATTGATTCTTAAACCGTGAAAGACTTCAGATAAGGGCTCAAAGTCATCTACTCTAGTCTTCAATTTTATCAAAGTACTTTTGAACTTTTGAGTTTTTTCAAGAGAAACTTTGCCTACGGAATCAAAACAAACCTCAGCCGATTCTAAACTTTGAAACTTTCTGAGATTTGGATGATTCATCAAATTCCCTTCCCACCACAACTGTTTAAGATTTGGTGCAAAAATATTCAATGATGTCATGCTGGGTGAATCAGGACATAAGGAGATACTTAACAGTTGAAGATTTTCACAGGAGATGTTAAGTGTGTCAAGATCAGGTTGGGGATAAGAAAGACTTAACCTCTCCAAAGAAGAGCTTTCAATATTGAGATTTTTAATCATATAAGTATGGTCAAGACCTAATTTCCGGATGCATTTGCAAGAACATGAGATCCATTTGAAAAACCCCTCATCATCTGCTATAACAACATTCAACAACTGCAAGTCTTTGAGATTAGAGGAAAAAGATGAGGAGGAGGAGGGGGCTCTAAGAATTGCAAGGTTTGTGTAGACCGACAGAGACTTCAAAGATTCACAAAGAAAGATGGAAGACGGAAAATTCAGATTGGGTTCACCTAGTCCAAGGAGATTAAGCTCAAGCTGTTCAACGTTACATCTCACCACCTTCTGGACGCACGACATCACACGATAGTAGACATCACGACAGCCGCATGATGATGATGATGAGCTTTGATTCTTCTTTGGAAGGGGAAGATGCCAATCAAAACGGAAGCGCTGTATCTTATGATCCGCACGAAGCAAAAGGAAACTTTCCAAAATATTCAACAACCTCAGCTTGCTATCACACATGTCGGCATCCCCTATGCAGTTATATTCATTGAAATTGAAAACCGGAGATGAAAGACAAAGTTCTCTCCAACATTTGGACACATAACTGAGTCGAGCAAGGTCAGCCATGCTAAGGAACGAAAGAATGACGTGGGCGATTTGGTCAGGAAGATTGCTAAATCTGTCTGTCATTCTCCTTCTGCGGCCTCCTTCGCCTTCACAACTTGCAGCAGCCACGAACTTGCGCTTTTGACGTTCCATGAGAGAAGAACCCTAATTTTGAGCCAAGGTAGGGTCTCGGCGTGTGTGGGACTTTCTGTTCTTATGGTGCGAGGGTTTGCTTTGGTGTGAAAAAGGGGCTGGGCCTATTATAAGTTTAACCAAATTTGGTTAAAACCAAAACAATTATAAGTATTAACCAATATTTTCATTTATTTATAATTTTGGGTGATGTAACTTGTTGTAGAATCAATGTAAAGATAAACTTTCTTTCTTTTTTTTTCTTTTTTTTTTAAAGAAAAAAAGTGACTTGAATCTTTACCTAGAAAAGAAAAGGGGCTTTCGAAACCGTATTTCAAAGTTTTTTTTTGTTTTTTGTTTTTTTTGTTTTTTGTCTTTCTTTTTTCGGGTGGATTTCTTCTATAACGTTCACTAGTTTGCAACCATTGACCTTTTTTTTTATTTATTTATTTATTTATACATATAATATTTTGTTTATACTGCAATTTCCAGCTTAAGGGATTTGTTTGTTTGTTTAGGGTTCATGCTAGAAGACAAGAAGACTAACAAGCTGACCTCTCATCAAGATCAAGCATGCTGCTGATCAGGGTTCATACTCTACTTATTTACAAAAGAAACCCTTAAATCGCAATAAACTCGCCAAACTGATCAGCATATATACAAACATCTTCATCATGCTTGAGTTACGTACTTGGCATAATTTATCCCAAAACGATAGCTCTCACAATTTCTGTTTAAATTGGACACGGAAATGTTGAAGTTTAAAGGTTAGGGTGGTGGATAATGGTACTTTGATTGATCAGAACAACTGAGAAATTCGCCACTGCAAAGTCCCGTTTCAGGAACAAGTTTGATGTACATTATTACCTTTTTTTTTAAATGGCGGGCATTAGTATCAAGTCAATGGACACGTATATAACATGTCTATGTGATAATATGAGTGGATGACCTAGTTCATATTGGAGCTTCTCCAATAAAGAATTTTATTGATGATTAGTAAGAGTTCCAATCTTGTATCGATGTTTTCAATTTGGCTAATTTAGTCTCTAAATTTGTATCCATTGACCAATAATTGACAATTACATTTGTGTTCTCTTGTGTGCAATATACATGCCTCATTTAATAGTTGTTTGATAAATTCTCTTACATTAATTAGTGGATACAAACCTGTGGACTAAATTGACCAAATTAAGAACACATGAACTAGAAGGACCATTTTGACATTAAGCTCCATACATACTAATATAAATAACTTTTTTTTGTTGAAAGATAAATACAAGATATGAGATAAGACTGATCAATATAATTTTTTTTTTTTCCAAATTAATGACTTGACTTTCCACATCCCTATGTACATATCGAGAAGAGGTCTTCAATTAGCATGGCCTGGATTCATATAATCACCAAAATCTATGTGATTAACCCAACACATTTGTCTACATACCATATACTACTTTGATGCAATTGAATTCTCCAATAACAATATTCACGAAACTCAACCTATATATTTGAACACTCTTCTTGAATTTGCTTATGCCTTCCTCTCTATTTTATTTTCTAGAATTACTTGGAATATAGTATTTCAGCATCATGCCTTTCCATATCCATATCCTATAAAAGTCCTGTTGTGTGGGACTTGATGTTAAGACAAAGTCTGGCCGTGCCAAATTGTTGATTCTCTGTGTTGGAAGTCGTTGCTTGATGATCCCAATTCGTCACACAGATTTGGCAGCTACGATACTGAGGAAACTGAGTCTCCCAAAGTTAGATCTCTATGAATTGGCAGCTGAAGTTGGTCTTGATCTTAAGCCACTTTGCAGGGCTTCTCCTGACTTGGATGCTGATATTTTCTGTGCCCATTTTTTTTTTTTTTTGGAGATATTCACTAATATTATAAATAAACCCTACACCATTGAATTTCTATAAACAAACTCAAAAAAAATGAAAGGACCCGCCCCGAATTTCTCAAAACCCGAGGCGAATCCTGTGGAAATTCCCGACATCACCCCAATGTCGGGTCACTTCTAAAGTTATACCCTTTTTGCCAAAATGGAATAAGGGTACGAGACTTTCTGCCGAAATTCCGGCAGAGTCTCCCCTGTAAATTGAACATTTCCCAAAATTACAACCTGCATAAAAACACATCTAATATCCACAACTGGCAGTAATTGGTGTACGATATCATCTCCAAGATTTTGCTGGTCAAGGTCGTGACCCCGAAAATGCAACTGAGTTGTTCAATCTTCGCCATGCTTCCTTGAGGAATGTAATTGAGAGGATATTTGGGATATTTAAATCAAGATTCACAATTTTCAAGTCAGCACCTCCATTCCCATATAGGACTCAAGTAGAGCTTGTTTTAGCTTCTGCAGGACTACATAATTTTCTTCGTAGGGAATGTCGTTCTGATGAATTTCCTATTGAACTAGAGAACGAGTCTTCATCATCTTCACCATTACCAGGGAATGAAGGAGATAATGTGGAACAAGTTTTTGAAACTCATCAAGAACAACAACGAGAGAATGCTAATGAATGGAGAGTTGGTATAGCTTCTGACATGTGGAGAAATGCTATGCAAGATAATAACGGAACTCAACGGTAATGAGCATTGGAATTTTTAAAAGGAATTTGTATTATGGTTTATTCACCGTCATTGAAATGAATCATGGCTAAGCTTTTTTGTAAACTGAATCATGGCTAATTGACTGCCAATTATTTCCTTATGGTACATTTTCAAATGTACTTTGTCATTTTTATCATTTTCTAATGTTAAGGAGAACTATTCTTTGCTTTTATGTAATTGTATCCAATTGGTTTTTTCCCTAATTTTTTGTTCAATGTATGCCGACTAGTTCAATCAACATAAAAGATAAATGCTATTTGTAAAATACATATAAAAATAAGTATTTAAAAGTCTATAAAACTCTATAACAAAAGTATATGAAAGTTTGTCACTTAACTTTATAAAGTATGTAAAAGTCATTAAGAATTTGTCAACTCTAGAAAAGTCATTCACTCAAAAAAAGTCTTTAAAAGTTAGAATTGGATACACCCCTTAAGTTATGCATGTTTGAAAATCTTTTCAATTTTAATATGATGTATAAGCTAGTAATAATTTTCAGAAAGTATTCTGCTCATTATTTTGGTATACAACTCAATAGTTTCTCTTCTTTTTGACTGCCAGGAATTTCCATTTGTTTTGATTGTACTGAATGCCGCTTGCTTCTAAGATTTGTTTCTTGTTCTTTTTTTTTTTTTCTTCCCCCTGTTCGTTGACCACCAACACCACCACTATGCCTATTGCAAGTTAGATTTCTCAAGAAACTCAAACTTGAAATGTGCAAATTGGCAGATTTGAGATGTGAAGTTGGTCTAAGCCAGCCACTCCACTAGGTATAGGAGAGGAACTGTAGTTGGGCCTTGCTTGAAACTGAAACCTAATTGTAATTGGACTGCGAAGTTTTTTCAAATAAGGAGGAGATCAAGTGTGCAATTCATGATGTTTACAAATGATGGAATGGAATAGCACCACTCTCATCAATCATTCGTTTCATCACAATCCCTCACTGTTCTTCCACCTTTTTTTGTCTTCCTCATTCCCTCGTGACCATCACTATTGACCATCACAATGGCCTATTGCAGTTAGTTAACATCAATTACCAAAAAGCTCATTGACAAAAAATGAAGATGTTCACTAACCTCATAACTTCACCATCACTATATACAACCAGTGTCTCTTTGGTGTGTGTGAGAACATTGACCATCAATACAATGAGAACGTAGAAGGTCTTTGATTTTTCCACTGCCCAATATACAAGTAAAAAAGTTAACCAAACTCGGTCTATATATATTTTGGACATCTTCTTGTTGGCTCTTCTTGTTTCGTTTCAAAATGATCCCTTTCAGTTTCCTGTCAAAAATGCGTCCATACGAAGTTGAAGTTCATGGCGTTAAAGTGGAGGTAAGTGCTGCGTCCTGCCATACTCATTTTATAGAAGATGTTTTTGGAAGTGCACTCGGACGGTTTCTGATAGGTCTATCCGTTTTGTGGCTTCTTTCCTATTGTTAATGCTTTGGGTGTAAGAAAAGCAGTGTGTTTCTTGTTTTTTCTTTCTTTCTGTTGTGATTTTTATGCCATTTTTAAAAAATGTATTATTGCTTATGGCTTATGGATTTCGTTTTTGCTCAGAATGTTCCTTGTTTCATCAAACTGTGTCTGAATTCACTTTTCTGATGACCACTTTTCCAATAGAATTGGAACCTACTAATATATATGATATCCATAAATAATTTGTGATCAATAAATATAGTACAAATAGTATCATTCATGGACATCAATAATTTAATAAATCGCATAAAAAATAACATTGGATAAACAATTATAAATAGAAATATTATATTAAAAAAACTTCAATTGTGCCCCCTTTGCCTCCTTTTTTGTCCTCTGCACCAAAATTGTAAGTGAAAAAAACAGGAAAAAGTTTCATCACTAATTGAGGGTTAAACAATTATAAAAATCTTTTTCGACCAAAAACAAAACAATTACAAAATAAAGAAAGAATGACGTGTCGCGAGGATGTATCAAACGGTATGTCGTCTATACGGGCATTGCTATGACATCGAGAGATAAGCCTAGTTTTGTTTCATATTTGCGAAATGCCCCCAATTAAGCTCAGCTGGTTTGGCTCTCGGAATTGCTCTCTGCCCTTCCCTCTACAAACGTCCTCTCTTCTGTCTAAGGTACGTGCATTGATTCCTTTGTGATGCCAATGATGCCTTTTTCAAATTTTGCTTCTGTTTGGTTCCTGAGAAAATGGTAGACAAGACAGGAAAATACCTAGCTTTTTTTGGAGGTTATAGTTCTCGAATTGTATTTCTTTTTAATTGGGTGAAATGGGATCACAATACTCTGCAACCCAATCTAGTCCTATATCTTATCATGCCTCACTTTTACAATGAGAAAATTTGCGTCCAATTTCTATAATTGCCTCTGTTTTCTTACATTTTCTCGGGTGCCAAGCAAATCATGGAAGTTATTGTAAACGTAATTTTTTATGCTTAACTTTTTTCGAACTGAATTTTGTGAGCGGAATCTGTTCGTAACTATTCTAGTATTTTCGTTTTTTGATTTTTTATATTTTGGCTGTTTTTGTGTTAAATTCCAGGAAGAAGAAATGAGAACAAATGGACACTTTATTTGAGGTTATATTGATGACAAGGTCGTACCATTTTTACTATTTGGGATAAGTACTGGTTAGTTAGATGCAGAAGCAAATCTTATAGTTTTTACGTATGACTTGTTCATATTAGTAGGAAAAAGGTTTCTTGCTTAATGGCCATAAACTCGTGAATTGTGTTTGAGATGTCACGTGATCTTAAAAATGGGTTAGCTGACTTAGCTGAGAATATTGTATAGGTTGTTTTGTGTTTGAATCGAATGTTTATACCTTTGAGATCTTAGAGGCTTAGAGGGGAAGTCCGAGGTTAGGCATGTAATGGATCATCTAGGTTCTAGGGAAAATGATCTGGATTTTGACTTGGAAAGTGGTGAGACTGAAAGCACCAGTGAAGAAGATGGAAATGAAGGGTCGGGTTCAGATGGTAAATGTTCCAGGAAAACAATGGCTAGGGCAAGGAGTGGGTACTTGTATGTTGATGGATCAATAGCAGCTAGTGATGGGCTAAGTGCAGGCAATAATGTATCAAGTATTGGTCAGAATATGGATATGTTAGCTAGTAGTATGGGGCAAATGGCAGAAGGAAGAATGGAGAAGAGGACAGTCGAGAAACAGAAAAAGATCCCTAAAAAGCATCCCAAGCCACCTCGGCCTCCTACAGGTCCATCATTACATGCCGCCGATATAGAGTTCGTCAAAGAAATTTCAAAGCGTTCAAGGTTGCGGCGTGCAAGGAGAGAAAGGATGAATGCATTAAAGAAAATGAAATCTGATAAAACATCATCGTCGAAGATAAACTTCTTGGCAATGATCGTCACCACTATCTTCTGCTTTGTGATAATCTTCCACGGTAATGCTTTCTCTTCTTGTGGTTACTACTTGTTTTGATATGTTTTTTGTGTTCTTTTGTCGACTGACATAAATTGAGGTCTCAATTTTGGACTTAAGCTGAATCAATTCTATTTAGATTTCAACCATGGAAATTTTTGTCTAGATCTTTATTCATATATTGCTTTAAAAGTTTGCGAGTGAATCAGCACTATCAATATACTTATGTACCTTTTCTTACCCAAAGAATACTCTAATAAGAAATTACTATAGGTGGGTATTACCACTCTGTTTTCTGTTCAATTACAGAAGTTGTTGAAATGTCTAGTACTTTAACCGTGAAGTAATACTCTTTGCCAGAACATGTTATAAAATATAATATCAGAAAGTAACAATGATTTGCCGAATAGGGAATTAAGGTGATAAACAAGAAAACAGCTGGTTTTGTTTTGTACTTGTGGGATGGTAGGGGCTGGTGGTAGGCTTGTGCCATTACAAAAGTTCCCTCTGTTGGATCCTCTTTCTTTTCGATTCTACTCTTTCATAAGTACGACATAGATTCATGTATGTCTATCTTTGACTTTCAGGAATCTTGGGTGCTCATGCATGATTTTTAATTCATGTATGTCTATCTTTGACTTTCAGGAATCTTGGGTGCTCATGCATGATTTAAGTGTTCGTAAATCCCACAGTTTTTAATTAGGAACCCCGAAACTCATGGGATGGCTCTGTGTTTCCCAGGTAAATGTTATTTTCCCTTTCCAACTTATGATTCTCTTTGGTGTTCGCTATCTCTGACGACAATGTTTTCCCATGCAGTTTGGCAATCCTGGTGTTCCCTATCTCTGACGACAATGTTTTCCCATGCAGTTTGGCCGCCGAATGCCATGGGGATTGATTATTGAACCTTATTTTGAGTTTTGACAATCCCAATTTGGGGAAGCAGTGCTGTTAAAGGACTTTGTGGGTAAAGCAAAGCAGCCTTGCCATACAATCAATGGGGTCAATTAGGCACCACAGGGAGATGAAAGCATCATGCCCTTATATATATATATGCTGATCAAGTGAAGTGAATTGCTTTCCACTTGTAGAAGAATTTTTTCGGTTTGTATTTTGTTGTTATAAATTTTATAAATGGCGCACAAGTGACTTTTCTTAGAATCTTAGATGGCAAGGACAAAACGCAATACTTTAAACCATACGAGATCCCCGAAATTGCTTTCTGTCCAAAAAATTCCTTTCTTAAAGGAAAAACCAAAAGATTTTGGGGGCTATACCGTCGCTAAAAGAGACACTGGGCTTTATGTAGCAGTTAGCAGAGGAATAAATCGCCGATGGATATATATCGTCGTGAAAGGTCTGTAAACTGCTGCTGGCCGTTGCTAAATCCAAAAACCCGTAATCTAAAACAATAATGTCTAGTTTTTTGCTGATTAGTGTGTTTTCACCTCCTGTTTTACAGTAAACAGAAGAGAGAATTTATTTGCAATTTTCAATTTTTCAGTGGCTTATCTACAATAAAAAAGGTCTGCTCTCCTATATTGCGAAATAATTTGTAAATAAATCATGTTTTAAAATGCAATCTGTTCATGTAAATAATCCACTAATCTCCTGAGCATCCCTTCCCAATAAAAACGAAATACATTTCCACATCCATCCCTCCCTCTTCTCAATCTCTTGATATCTGCTCTTTCTCTAGAGAGAGACTAAGGTGTTTTAATACTTCACCATGGAAGATACGCTGGCGGAGTTGGTGGTGAGTAAGGACGAAAGACAAACGTATTCGTTGTGGGCCATCCCATCGGATGACGTGTCTTGCAGGATCAAGAAGCTGATGGAAGGCCTTCGGTCCGAGTTTGGTGGACCCGTGATCGAGCCCCACATTACCCTTACGGGGTCCATCCGTCTGTCGCCCGATGACGTGCTCAACAAGTTTGAAGCCTTAGAGGATCCTATCGAAGGGTACGTTCCTAAAGTTGAAGCTGTGGTTACCAGGAGGTCCTATTACCAGTGTGTTTGCATCCTCTTTCAGCGACCCTATTTCGAGAACCTATCTATTGTCCACTTCTTCTTCTTTCCTTCATTTTATTTTATTTAGTTTGTTTTCTTCATATTTTATTTTTAGAGTAGAAAATAAAAATACCCCCCTCATTGTATTATTCAGAATAGTACCAACACATTTATTGCATATTTTCTCAGATGTATGATATATTACGTTACTACTGCGTACATTTCGACATTTGGAATCGTAAGTTTTTTCCTCATTGTAGAAATGGATTAGTAATGTGTTTTTTCTTCTTTTTTTTATGGCCGTAGTTTTTAACAATTTCGCTTTTTTCTTTTTTTCTTTTTTTGAGATGATCAAACGTGGGAAAAATCAGAAGGATGGGGATAGAGGTTGACGAATTATTAAGTAAATATAATCTTCATACATACTTTCTACTTGGAATGTTGCTAAAAAGAATAAACCGTTGGGAGCTGAGGTTTTGGTGTTATTTCATTCTTCTTCTTCTTCTTTTTTTAAATATTTATTTATTGATGACCTTTCCTATTAAAAGGGGCGATAGCAAATTAAACTCACACACACTAAACGGATGTTAGGACTCGAACCCATTCTTGTTCTATTTTGGAACCGTTTTGGTTTTAATTTGCCGTTTGTTTATTAACAGTTCAAAATTTAAGATCAATTTAACAAGCAATGAGGATATTTCTGATGTTGATCTCGGTCTCTTTGAATTGACAACAAATATTACTTTTCTTCTTAGTAGTTTTTACTCAAGCGTAAAAGAAATTGAAGCATTAAAACTAGTATTCTTCTTGTTACATAATTGAAACCCTAATAATTATTTGGGAGATTCACTATTATACCCAATATGGGGGCTCAAATTATAAAAATACCCCATATAAAATAGACTTTAGAAACACACCCAAAGTCCATTTAGAATATAACAAAGAGACTTTTAACTTCTTATAAATTACAAAACTGCCATCAATTTCTTAAAACAAACCAAACTCCAAAATCTCATAAGAATACCTAAAATACTCAATAGGGCATCAAAGTAATTTAATAATTAATATTAAATTCAATAAGGCCAGCTGTCTTTTTTTGAATTTTTTTATAGTTTGTTTATAGAAATTCAATGGTGTAGGATTTATCTATAATATTAGTGCTAAAAATGGGTATATCACTAAATCTATAATTATTTTCATATGTCTCCCTTTGCAGAAGATTTGCCACAAGTGGCCCTCCTTTATGGAAGTCTGATAGAAGAAGAGAGGAAAAGCACTCTTTGCTCTTTTGCTTTAACTCAAGAGTACAATTAACTCTTCATTCTCTCCTATTTCAAAGGGCGAATCTCGACAGAAAAAGAACCAGTATAAGGGTCATAAGTAAAACCAGAATTCTTACGTTTCTCCTCGTGTTCCGGGCACTCAAAATTCGAGTGTTCTTCTTCCTTCCCACAGATTGTACATTCCTTGAGAAGTGCACGTCCTACGCTAAGGCCACAACCAGCACAACATGAGTCTCTAAAAAGCCAGCCACATACACGACATGCAACCACACAAATCTCGCCAACAATTGTGTTCTTTGGGACTCGATACCTATAAGAGCATAGTTGCGTAGGGTGCTTTGAAAGGAGCCGCCCTAAATTTTCCAAAACCCGAGGTGAATCCTGTGAAAATTCCCGACATCACCCCAATGTCGGTCCCACTTCTAAAGTTATACCCTTTTTCCCAAAATGGAATAAGGGTACGAGACTTTCTGCCGAAATTTCGGCAGAGTCTCCCCTGTAAATTGAACATTTTCCAAAATTACAACCTGCATAAAAACACATTTAATATCCACAACTGGCAGCACGCACAATATAATTTCATGCAATTCACATAAACGGCCTTTGGTCTTCCAATAATTCTCAACTACCAAGCATACTAACAAATCAATTCACGCCTTAAACAAGGCAAACGATAAATTCAAATATAAATTATGACTACTAAATTTCAACATACAAACTAATCAATTTCAACATACGAGGTTTTAACCTCCTAACACAATCACATCTATGTCCGNGTTGCACCTAATAACCTTAGGCTGCCTACGTACCCTCACTGAGGGATCAAGCCACACGTAGTTCTTCCTTTAAAACTCAATTCCACACATAGGCAATACCTTATTTCATTTCTCTGTATTTCACATAATCTCCCCATACGCCGGTACTACTAATGTCACGTATGGGGCCTGTCAACATGCCGGATAACCTACGCCACGTGCGACCATACCATACTATCACAATATCTCCCCATACGCCGGTACAACCAACGCCACGTATGGGGCCGGTCAACACGCCGGATAACCTACGCCACGTACAACCATACCATACTATCACAATATCTTCCCATACAACCATACCATACTATCACAATATCTTCCCATATGCCGGTACAACCAACGCCACGTATGGGGCCTGTCTCAAAGCCGGATAACCTACGCCACCCGAGACCTAAACATCATATCACAATATTTCCCCATACGCCGGTACAACCAACGCCACGTATGGGGTCTATCGACACGCCGGATAACCTACGCCATGTGCGACCTCAACATATTATCATATAATCTCTCCATACGCCGGTACAACCAACGCCACGTATGAGGTCTGTCTCAACGCCGGATAACCTATGCCACGCAATACCTGAACATCATATCACATATCTCCCCATACGTCGGTATAACCAACGCCACGTATGGGGTCTATCGACACACCGGATAACCTACGCCACGTGCGACCTCAACATATTATCATATAATCTCTCCATACGCCGATACAACCAACGCCACGCATAGGGCCTGTCTCAACGCCGGATAACCTATGCCACCCGATACCTGAACATCATATCACATATCTCCCCATACGACGGTACAACCAACGCCACGTATGGGGTCTGTCCGCACACCGGATAACCTACGCCACGTGGGACCTAACTCTCACAAGGTGGTACTTGTAGTGTAACCAAAATCCGGGGAGGTACCTAAGGTAGTGCGTATAGCACTTCAAACTGACATTCTAGACTCGTTTTATACATTTACAAACATATATAAATATATAATTTACTTCTAATATTGTGTAAACCTCAACAATAGTCTAGCACCAGATAATCCCCTCGGGAGACTCACGGTCAACCAAGGGTCAAACTACCCTAACCCTGGTCAAACAGGCCCACGAGGCCCACGACCTCCAAAGTCTGATCCGAAAGTTCCTATGGGTTCTACAAGGTATAGGACACTCGTCTTACAAGTTTAGTCCAGATCAGACAGTCAGATTGCTCACGATCGCACGATCTGACGATTAATATAAGACATAAACTTTAAATTGTTTAATCGGAACATTCGGGCCTCCGATTCACGATCCGTGAATTCCTACACGATCCTACAAATACCTAGATTAACATATATTATATTCGAGACCATCCAACGGTCCCAACCTATCGAACCCGGATAACGCGCAATATGCAAAAATCTGTTCGATAGTAAAACGACGTCTGAATTGAGATCCGCGAAATCCTACGCACTCATGACAACCTAAGGATCTCATCGAGACACAGTGCAACTTCACTACCCCTGCCCACGGGCCGCCACACAGGCTGGTAGTGTTGGTGCCTAAAGGGATTACGCATCGCCGGAAAATCTCAAAACCATGGCTCCAAACTCATACCCTAGGTATAACACCCTATTTGGAGTCACTTTTGTTCTTGGACCTACCCCAAAAACTGACCAAAAGTGGCCAAAATCACGATCCCAAAATTGATCGAAATCCAATTCGAAAATCCAGTTACCTACGTTCAAAATCGATGCAATCCTACCAAACCATCAGCTAGAGCATGGAAAATAGGTAGAAATTCATACCTTAGTCGTCTGAATTGGTGGCCGGAGGAGGGAGATTGACGGCGGAGAAGTTCGGATGACACTGGTCGCCTCTTCTCCATTTTTCGACAAAACCGCTGGAGGTGGGAGCTGGCTGGGGTTGGAAGAGGACGACGGCCCGGTTATTTTGGTACCAGCCCCGTCGTCATCGGTGGCCGGAGGAGAGAACGGCCGGCCAAAACGTGGCCGGCTGTAGCTGCGCGTGCGAGGAAGAGGAGAGAGAGAGATAGAAAATCTGATTTTTATAAATAAAAAAAAAATCCAACTTCCAAATATTTACGACCGTGCCACTGAGTTTCTTTTGACCATATCTCTCTCGTTACAACTCTGATTCGAGCCCACTACGTGTCTACGAACTCATCTCAGTACGACTTATCCAAAAATACCAATCACTGCCCCAAAATCTCTTCGGGTAAGAAAATGACCAAAATACCCCTATCCCAAGGGTAAATTTGTAATTTCCCTTAAATAATTTAAATAAGGGGTTTAATTTGGAGTCGGGGTGTTACAATCTACCCCAATTATAAAAATTTCATCCTCGAAATTTCATACCTGTCACTCGAAGGGTTATGGGCACTGGGCCCGCATCTACTACTCGGGTTCCCCAGTTCTTCCTCTGAAAGCTAAACGCTTCCATTTGTGATTTGATTCTCTTCTAGCTCTCCCACTAAAAGAAATCCGCGTTCTTTGACTTCTTGATATTTTCCTTCTTTCTTTAGAATCGATAAGCAACATTGCCAACACGATTCTTTGAGAGGAATGTCAGAAAGAATCATTTTTACCGAATTGTAATCATCTTCTTTCTCTCTCTACCATGACCCATTTCTGATTCTAATGACAGATTTCTACTCAGATGTGCTCACATGAGATGAGATCCCAAAGCACTCTCTCCATCTCCAACCCAATCCATCTGGGTCTCATCCTTGGATTTGACCGTAGTATTCTTACCACACACGAGCCGCTTTCTGTAAGAGAATTAAGGCTATCTTAATCTTTTCCACACTTTGTGATTTTGATTATTCTAACGCCGTCTTTCAGATCTTGGATCCCTTGATCCAACATCAGGGAGTTACTCTTCCCAAAGAAAGGTTGTGCTCTTAGTATCTTCGACTCGTTGCTCAAGGCACACTATCGAAAATTAGCAACATGTTCTGGCAATGGAGGATCCCTAGAAGCAGGTTGATCAACTCCCTATCTTTCCGTCTATGCGAACTTAGCGAACAAATTTATCATAGGAACATCCAACTGTACCATAGGTACAGGTGTTACTCTATGCAAAACCATTGGCTTCTATTCGCAATCTTCTGGAACTTCTGAAACAACCACTGTCTGTTGTAAAGCTCTAGCCCTACTTATGCCTCGGCGGCCTATGTATCTTTCCTCTTCCACTTCCTCAAATTGATTCCATTCCTAGGGAAATGGGCAAAAGTAACCCAAGTCGTCGGTCGACCCACAGCGACCGAAATTTTAAGAATTTGTGGAGCTAAAATTCACCACAAATCGGAGATCGGACTAAGCCAGTACCATGCCAAGAAATACCCTATATGGCAAGCTCGGTGTGAGAGAGCAAGGAGGAAGAACCCTAATGTTTCATTCTTGTCAATCGCGGCATTCAAGCCCACGCGAATGAAGTTATGTTCCACCCAACACCACTACTTCTCCCTTTAATTTTCCACGACCCTCCTTTGGTCGAACTCACAACTCCGTCACTCCCATGTAACTCATCCAACATAATTTCTCTTCCGTATTTTCCTTTGTGAAATAATTTGACTTTTGTGACGTCCTCAACGTTGCAAATGTGCCATTCCGAGATGGAACCCATAATGATGCCCACAACTTAAGGATCAACATAAGATGCAGGGTCCATCGGAAATTGAACCTAGAGCTTCGATACCAATTGAAAGGACCTGCTCCAAATTTCCCAAAATTCGAGGCGAATCCTGTGGAAATTCCCGACATCAACCCGATGTCGGGCCCACTTCTAAAGTTATACCCTTTTTCCCAAAATGGAATAAGGGTACGAGACTTTCTGCTGAAATTTCGGCAGAGTCTCCCTTGTAAATTGAACATTTCCCAAAATTACAACCTGCATAAAAACACATTTAATATCCATAACTGGCAGCACGCATAATATAATTTTCATACAATTCACATAAACGGCCTTCAGCCTTCCAATAATTCTCAACTACCAAGCATGCTAGCAAATCAATTCATGCCTTAAACAAGGCAAACGATAAATTCAAATATAAATTATGACTACTAAATTTCAACATACAACATCTAACTTTTTCAATTTCAACATACGAGGTTTTAACCTCCTAACACAATCACATCTATATCCGCGGCTGCACCTAATAACCTTAGGCTGCCTATGTATCCTCATTGAGGGATCAAGCCACGTGTAATTCTTCTGTTAAAACCCAATTCCACACATAGGAAATACCTTATTTCATTTCTCTGTATTTCACATAATCTCCCCATACGCCGGTACTACCAACGCCACGTATGGGGCCTGTCAACACGCCGGACAACCTACGCCACGTGTGACCATACCATACTATCACAATATCTCCCCATACGCCGGTACAACGCCACGTATGGGGCATGTCAACACGCCGGATAACCTACGCCACGTGCAACCATACTAAACCGCTCTGTGATCTTCTAATCTGGCCAGATCCAAGGATTATAACTGTATGCCTTGAAGGTCCTGAGAACATTCTGAAGGTGGGTGAGGCAGACAAAGAAATGGGAATGAATGACGGGATCAATCTTTATGCATAACTGGTCGATGAATGTGAAGGTTTGGATAAGATTGAGAATCTGCAGACACATGATAACAGTGAGATTTATCAGAAGGCTGTGAAGATCTTGGAGAGAGATTGGGCTGAGGAAGAAGTAAGTTGTAAAGTTTGCTTATTTTTTGTTCAAGTATTTGGGCTTTCTGAATGATTCTAAGTTATGCATGTTTGAAATTCTTTCCAATTTCAATATGATATGTAAGTAATAAGTTTCAGAAAGTATTCTGCTCATTATTTTGGCATATATGCTTCTTTACGTTCTAAGTTTTACTGGTTCTACAACTCATAGTTTCTATCCCTTTTGACTGCCAGAAATTTCCATTTGTTTAACTGTACTGGATGACAATCCTTGCTTTCTTGATTCTTGAAATGTTTCTGGCGACTCTCCTAGTTGCAGGGATCTTGTTCTTGGACAAGGTGCACTAATGCCATTGCTAGCTCAATTAAATGAACATTCCAAGTTATCCATGCTAAGGAATGCTACATGGACTTTAACAAACTTTTGTGTGCTTAGGCTAGAGTTCGCCTAAATTCTAACTTTGGGTGTGAACTGGGCTGTATGCTTATTTTTGGGCTCTGATTGTATTTGGGGTGGGCCACTAGACTATGTGTGTATTGTGCTGGGTTTGCCAACTTTGTTCTAGACTTGGTTTGAATTTAGATGTTCTTTTTTGGTTGTGTTATGGTTCTATTGTGCCATTGGTTTGTGCTTTGTACACTTGCCTATTTGGCGTTTTAATGAAATGAGATATGATAGATGTTTCTATCCCTTTTGACTGCCAGAAATTTCCATTTGTTTGGCTGTACTGGATGACAATCCTTGCTTTCTTGATTCTTGAAATGTTGCTGGCGACTCTCCTAGTTGCAGGGATCTTGTTCTTGGACAAGGTGCACTAATGCCATTGCTAGCTCAATTAAATGAACATTCCAAGTTATCCATGCTGAGGAATGCTACATGGACTTTAACAAACTTTTGTGTGCTTAGTGTCACGGGATGAGCGAGCGGCGCGGCGCGGCGGAAGCGAAACACACATTTCGCCACTCAAAGCACACCCGTGCGGCCCAGGATCCCTTCGGATCCCAGTCAGCCTTCTGCCAGGAGGGAACATCACCTATACACTTAGACTACCTCATAAGCGCATAGATGTCCCAATGGAGTCACGGTAGCACTTGTCTAAATGCGACCCGTGATATTCTCCCCCACTGATAATGTCGACGTCCTCGTCGACGTGGCCCGCTGCACTGCCGACTTCGGAATCACGATAGCACTCACTTATGTGCGATCCGTGACATTCTCCCCCACTGATAATGGCGAAGTCCTCGTCGACTTGCCTGCTGCATTGCTGCATAACAACACCATATAGGATTATCCTCTTCTCTTCGCTCCAAGGACCACAAAGCACCACTGCCTTAACCCTTTTCAACTTTCTCTTTCAAAGTTGTACTCCTTTCCCTATTCTTGGGCCGAGACCTCTGTCTCTTGTCGCACTCAACCTCTGAACAATCACATCGCTCGTTGGCCAAGTATTTCCACATTTTCCACATTCAAAGAGATGCACCCCGCTTGGGTGTGACTCGTAAGCCAACCGTGTGTCCTCCACGGCACCTCCATTTCGTGCATCTGCACTGCCATACCTTCATGGCATTCAAGGTTCTCCCCTACTTATCTCGTCGGCACACCATCACCTCAGGGTGCCTCCCAGCAAAGTTCCACAACACTTAGGCCATCACAATTCACCAAGGTTAAACATCATCCCTACTACGAGTAGAACCACCTTACTACCAACGCCCCAAACTTGGACTCGACAGAACCACTTCTATAGCATCCACACGGGAACATGTAAGATGTCAACACCCAAGTTACTCCAACTTTGTCTGCCATCAAGTGCGGACATCCTCTATATCCTTAGCAACCATGCCCCCAAGTAAGATTCTGGGATCCTCCTCTTTTGGAACACTCCATCGTTCCGGATATCAATCAGTAAACTTATGTCAAACATTGTGCCTCACACCTCTATTCTCAACAATTGTAAAAACAACCACTTTAAGTGACTCCCTCAATGGAGCCTAGCTCGTCAGCAACTTACTCCCTCAATGGAGCCTAGCTCGTCAGCGACTTCCTCCCTTCGAAGACTGCACCATTTCGGTCTTGAGCTTCCATAACTTTTCCCCGAACAAGGTCTTGCACCATTCGTTCACACTCATCACTAACTGAATTCAACCCAATCATTGATGACATGCTATGGTTCGAGTATAGCCTACCTCCAGCACTCTCACCAAACTCACACTGCCATCTTCCTCAAACCTTAGCCTGGAACACGTAACATCACTTTGTCAACTGTGTCTCCTCCAAGGCTCCTCAATCTGTTTTGCGCATGTGCGCTGCCATACCTCAATGGCATTCTTGGGTCTCCCCCACTTATCTCGTCGACGCACCCTCACATCAACGTACCTCCGAAGCAAGCTCTATTACACTTTAGGCCTTCACACTTCACCAAGGTTTGATGTCATCCCTACTACAGGTAGAACCACCTAACATCGCCCAAACTTGAACTCGGTAGAACATACTTCTGTAGCATCCACAGAGGAACAAGTAAGACATCGTCCATCAAGTTACTCTATCTTTGGCCTTCCATCAAGTGCGGACATATTGTGTTCTTAGCCACCATCTTCGCAAGAAAGACTCCGGGATCCACCTTTGGAGCACTCATGCATTCCGAATATTAGTTAGCAACCCTGTGTCAAACATTGCACTTCATCCACACGTTCTCCACAATTGCAAGAGCAACCACTTGAGCGACTCCTTCATTAAAGCCTAGCCCATCAGCAACTTACTCCCTCAATGGAGCCTAGCTCGTCAGTAACTTACTTTCTTCAAAGATAGCCCCCTTTCGGCCTTCAGCCCTCACAAATCTTTCCTGAACAAAGGTCTTGAACTGTCTGCTCAACACTTGTTACCAACAAAGTTTGTCACAACCTTCAATGGTATGCCACGGTTCGAGTGCTAGTCAATCTTCAACACTCTCACCAAACTCGTGCTCCCATCCTCCCCACATCCTGAACTGAACAAGCAACATCACTTCATCACAAGCCAGTACCCCTGCCTACCCGCCTTTCGGGCGCTTGTTGCACAGATTAGAAAACTAGGCAACCGAGCAGCAACACCAACCATCATCCCACATCTTAGAGTCATCCTACTAGATGTCTTCAGAAAACTTCGAGGCAAACTTTTGGATACCTTCACCCTTCCATAGGATCCAGCGCCAAGACGGGTTTCCATCAACCGTTACACAACCTGATTCCAACAATCATCTACAATGACGTTGGGTTCTTCATCCAACTTCACAAGTCCACTACCCATCACAGGCAATGACCTGCTATCTGGCTATCAAAGTTTCTCCATCACCATTCTCTTCTAGGTACAAATCCCTCACACAGAAACCACCATCTGAATCGATTAGCCCTTCGACATCCTTCTCTGCATTATTAGAGCTTTCGCTCTGATACCACTTGTCAAGGGATGAGGGAGCGGCGCGGCGCGGTGGAAGCGAAACACACATTTTGCCACTCAAAGCACACCCGTGCGGCCCAGGATCCCTTCGGATCCCAGTCAGCCTTCTCCCACTTCATGATATTCATGATTCTGACAACTCCGCGAGAGGTTTACCTTCAGGTGTCGTCTCTTACTAGACAACGAGTCATATTCTCATCTTTTTTTCCTTTTCTATTTTTACCTAATAAATTTCAAATTTCTACCAGGACGAAGGATGGGGCCCAACAAACATCGCTTATATCTCTAAAGATGATTGTGGAACAATATATGTTGGTATCGATTCGAGGACTACATCTAGTATGAGAAAAGGATTTATAAAGAATGATGATTCAGACAAATATTTACATATGAAGAGTTGTAATGTATTTCCCACTAGGGTGGGAAATACCCTCAATTGAAAAAAAAAATGTTAGCACATGAGGAGCGACATATTAGTTATCATGTGAAAATAGTTAAAAGCATCCTTAAAGTTTCAGAAAAAGCTCATAAGTTTATTAGATGATGGCGGAAAAATAAAAGAGAACTGAAATTCGAGGTATTTGCAATTATGTCTAGATGGAAGGGTATGGATAAAGTTCCTTAAGCACGTAAAGTTAGGCGTTCTGGAGTGGAGATAAAATCCAAATCCAATCGTTGCACAAGATTTGTGAGTGGAAGTTGTGGTTCACATGATGGGCAATATTTGGATGGTTGCTATTTGAAAGTCCATAATTCAAATGAATTGTTACAACATGTGATAATGGCTTTATTATATGCAACATTTTTTTATGAATGTAGCAATGGATATCGGTGTTTTTTTGAGGTATTAAAACAAGGAAGTTTTGAAAAGTTATATATACCCGGATGAGGCATATTCTTATCATTTTTTGAATTATCTTTTTTTACTTAATAAATTTCAAATTTTTACCAGGCCAAAGGATGGGGCACAGCAAACATCGCTTATATATCTAATGACGATTGCGGAACAATATATGTTGGTGTTGATTCGAGGACAACATCTAGTTCGGGAAAATGATTTATAAAGAATGATGATTTAGACAAATATTTACATATGGAGAGTTGCAATGTATTTGCCAAGAAATACCCACAATTGCAAACAAATGTTTGCACATGTGGAGCGAAACGTTATTTATCGTGGGGAAATAGTTAATGGTTTCCGTGAACCTTCAAAAAAACCTATGATTTTATTATAAGATGGGGAAAAAAATGAATTGAAGTTCAAAGCGTCTACTATTATGTCTGGATGGAAGGTTGGATAGAAATGTATAGATAAAGTTCCTTATGTATGTAAAGTTAGGCATTTTGGAGTATAGATAAAATCCAAACCCAATTGTTCCACAGGATTTGTGAGTGGAAGCGGTGGTTCACAAGATGGGCAGTACTTAGATGATTGCAATTTGAAAGTTCATAATTCAAATGAATTGTTATAACATGTGACAAAGGCTTTATTATATGCAACCTTTTTTTATGAATGTAGCGGTGGATATGTGCATGTGTTTGAGGTATTAAAACAAGGAGGTTTTGAAAAGCTATATATACTTGGCCGAGGCATATTCTCATCCTTTTTTTCTTATCTTTTTTTTACCTAATAAATTTCAAATTTTTACCTGGACGAGGGATGAGACACAACAAACATCACTTTTATCTTTAATGATAGTTGTGGAACAATATATGTTAGTGTCGATTCGATAACTACATCTAGTACGAGAAAAGGATTTATAAAGAATGATGATCTAGACAAATATTTACATATGGAGAGTTGCAGTGTATTTGCCACTTGGGCGGGAAATACCCACAATTGCAAAAAAAATGGTAGCATATGTGGAGCGACACGATAATTATCGTGAGGAAATAGTAAATGACATCCGTAAAACTTCAGAAAAAGCCTATAAGTTTATTAAAGATGGCGAAAACAATGGAACTTAAATTCAAAGCGTCTACTATTATGTCTAGATGGAAAGTTGGATGGAAGAGTATAGAAAAAATTCCTTATGTATGTAAAGTTAGATATTCTGGAGTGGATGAAAATTCCAAATCGAATCGTTCCCCAAGATTTGTGAGTAAAAACGGTGGTTCACATGCCGGCAATACTTGGATGATTGCAATTTGAAAGTTTATAATTCAAATGAATTGTTATGACATGTGATAAGGGCTTTATTATATGCAACCTTTTTTTATGAATATATGGGTGGGTATGTGCATGTGTTTAAGGTATTAAAACAAAGAGGTTTTGAAAAGCTATATATACTTGGCTGATGCATATTCTCATCCTTTTTTTCTTATCTTTTTTTACTTAATAAATTTCAAATTTTTACCTGGATGAGGGATGAGGCACAACAAACATCGCTTTTATCTTTAATGATAGTTGTGGAACAATATATGTTGGTGTCAATTGAAGAACTACATCTAGTACGAGAAAAGGATTTATAAAGAATGATGATTCAGACAAATATTTACATATGGAGAGTTGCAGTGTATTTGCCACTTGGGCTGGAAATACCCACAATTGCAAAAAAATGGCGACACGTTAGTTATCATGAGGAAATAGTTAATGACATCTGTAAAGCTTCAGAAGAGCCTATAAGTTTATTAAAAGATGGCAAAAACAATAAAACTTAAATTCAAAGCGTCTACTATTATGTCTAAATGGAAAGTTGGATGGAAGAGTATAGGAAAAATTCCTTATGTATGTAAAGTTAGATATTTTGGAGTGGAGGTAAATTCCAAATCTAATCGTTCCCCAAGATTTGTGAGTAAAAGCGGTTGTTCACATGCTGGGCAATACTTGGATGATTGCAATTCAAAAGTTTATAATTCAAATGAATTGTTATCACATGTGACAAGGGCTTTATTATATGCAACCTTTTTTTTTTATGAATGTAACAGTGGATATGTGCACGTGTTTGAGGTATTAAAACAAGGAGGTTTTGAAAAGCCATATAAACTTGGCTGAGGCATATTCTCATCCTTTTTTTTCTTATCTTTTTTTACTTATTAATTTTTAAATTTGTACCTAGACGAGGGATGAGGCACAACAAACATCGCTTTTATCTTTATAATAGTTGTGGAACAATATATGTTGGTGTCAATTTGAGAACTACATCTAGTACGAGAAAAGGATTTATAAAGAATGATGATTCAGACAAATATTTACATATGGAGAGTTGCAGTGTATTTGCCACTTGGGCGGGAAATACCCACAATTGCAAAAAAATAGTAGTACATGTGGAGCGACACGTTAGTTATCGTGAGGAAATAGTTAATGACATCTGTAAAGCTTCAAAAAAGCCTATAAGTTTATTAAAAGATGGCGAAAACAATAGAACTTAAATTCAAAGCATCTACTATTATGTCTAGATGGAAAGTTAGACGGAAGAGTATAGAAAAAATTCCTTATGTATGTAAAGTTAGGTATTTTGGAGTGGAGGTAAATTCCAAATCGAATCGTTCCCCAAGATTTGTGAGTAAAAGCAATGATTCACATGCTGGGCAATACTTTGATGGTTGTCATTTGAAAGTCTACAATTGAAGTGAATTGTTACAACATGTGACAAGAACTTTATTATATGCAACCTTTTTTTATGAATGTAACGGTGGATATGTGCGTGTGTTTGAGGTATTAAAACAATGAGGTTTTGAAAAGCTATATATACATGGCTGAGTCATATTCTCTTTTCTTTTTTTCTTTTTTTTTTTACTTTTACCTAATAAATTTCAAATTTTTACCAAGACGAGGGATGGGGACGGGGCACAACAAACATCGCTTATATCTTTTATCTCGGTTATGGAACAATATATGTTGGTATCGATTCGAGGACTACATCTAGTATAAGAAAAGGTTTTATAAAGAATGATGATTCAGACAAATATTTCCATATGTTGAGTTGCAATGTATTTGCCAAGAAATACCCACAATTGCAAAAAAAATGTTTGCATATGTGGAGCGACACATTAGTTATCGTGAGGAAATAGTTAAAAGCATCTGTAAAGCTTTAGAAAAAGCCCATAAGTTTATTAAAAGATGGCGAAAAAATAAAAGAGAACTGAAATTCAAGGCATTTACAATTATGTCTGGATGGAAGTGTATGGATAAAGTTCCTTGTGCATGTAAAGTTAGGTGTTCTGGAGTGGAGGCAAATTCCAAATCCAATCGTTGTACAGGATTTGTGAGTGAAAGTGGTGGTTCACATGATGGGCAATGCTTAGATGGTTGCTATTTGAAAGTCCATAATTCAAATGAATTGTTACAACATGTGACAAGGGCTTTTTTATATGCAACTTTTTGTGTGTGAATGTAGCGGTGGATACGTGAGCGTATTTGAGATGTTAAAACAATGAGCTTTTGAAATGGTATGTGACCGAGTAATTCTAAGAGCGCTTCTCTATCATTATGATGCCTTAACTAATTATCTTTCCAAATCATTGTTCTTTCTCTTTGACGAGGTTGATTACAATTATACACATGACATTAATGTGAAAGTGCATGAAGGATTCCAAAGACAATTTAATGGAAAATATATGGGGAATGTTGTCGTAAATCAAGGACCAACATACATTATACGACTCGTACATTTTAAGAACCCAATTGATGAACTGTATGAGAAGTTGAAAAGACAAAATAGTCAACGTGATGTGCCTCTTAAAGTTGGATATATACCGTTAGTTCAAATTGAAGAAATTGGTGAGGTTCCTATTTTGTGTGGTAAGATAACAGAGGAGTTGGTGAGAAATTTACAAGACACATAGCACTCCTTTAAATAACTGCAAGAATGTTAATATTTTATTTAGACTAGTCTGTGAGATAATTATTTCATTTGTTTTCCTTTTTCATTAATAATTGTACATACACCTCAGTTGGTTGAGAATCCTTTAGTTTTTATTAAGTGTTTCTAGTAGTATGTTCATGTAACATCATACTTTTGGAAATTAAGTTTATGCATTTCTTGTTCTTAAATTGTAAAGGAAAATATCAATGATTCAGATTTTATCTAAAATAAAAACATGATTGTTTTCGTATATCCATACATCCTTATAAGCCCAACTTCCATCAAATTATGCATATTAAAATAGGAAATAAAATTGCCCAGAAACAGAGAGATCAAAAATTGAAATTAAAACCATCTATCACAATTACAACACCAAAATTCTTAAATTTAAATTTCACATAAATAACGCTACTTCTGCCACTTCCTATTTGTTGGTCCCTTTTTTGAGTCTTTCTCTTCTGGGTTGATCTGCTTTGGAGAATGGAAAGGAGTCGAGTCAACACCAATGCCCCGATTGAATTTATGGCTCGCAAGAGGATTCCTTCGACTTTTGGAAAAAATTGAAAGTTTGATCAGGTTGAAAAGAGCGGGCAAGCTTGGGTTGGACCTTGATGATTTTGACCTGATCGCAGATTGCGTAGACGTGCCACTATTGGGTATGAGACCAGCCCAATAAACCTAGTATATGTGAAGTACTGTATATGTTTGATGGATTCACGCTTGTTCTGGACTTCTAATCAAGCCATTGTGCTCCAAGGGGGGGTAATGGCTTGGATGAGTTCTTTTCTATGCCTCAACCAAGAGGACATCAATATTCATTCACTCGTGCGTTGCTGGTTTGATAGATATAGGCAGTACCTGATCAAACAAGAAGAAAAACCGATGTTGTGGTTAATGCCCCCTCGATCGGTTTCAAAAACCTAGCACGGCCCCAAGATGACCATAGATAGGGTTGAGATATAGCCAATTCAGCCCAACAATGCAGTCCAGCCCGGATAGGCCCTTATCTTGTGGCTAATAAAGCCCTATTAAGGCCTTTATCTTGGATCCGAATAATGAGAAACTTAAATATGTAAAAGACGAAAAATAATTTTGTCAACAAGAATATATGAAGCAAATAAACGACAGATATTTAAAAAGTAACTAAATTAAATTTCAGAAAGCAAAAAGGTTCCAGACGTTGAAGATTTCTCTATCCAACTCTAGTATGACGCCAGGTTGAAACGAGAGCCAAAGATTTCTCTATTTAGCTGCTTTTAAATACAAATTACAATATAGAAGAAACATGAGATTTCTCTATCCAATTTAAACAGAAAATATGTTTATAGAAATTCAAATTGATTGTTTCAACAAGAGTCATACCATGACAATGGCAGAGCAAATAAAAAATAAAGGCATGAGTTATCGACTGGTTATCTGAACAGTAAATTGGCTGTTTGAAAAGATCTTGAAGTTTGTTCAAGTGTTTTCTATACGTTGCGTCTGGTTTTGGAGAGAGAGTCCCTTTATGCTGTTGTAGAGCCTCTGTATTTATATGCAAGAATTCCTAATGATGAAGGTTGGATGAGGATACTTGGATGTTGTCCAAAGTCCGCTATTGGTCTGTCCCTGTGAGTCGGTCCATAGGTGGTAGGAAAGGATATCTCATATGAAACTACTGATCGCAAGGATGCCTCTCTAACCTGTGTCCTTTCATATCTAGAAATCCAGTTTGGAATCCTTTCGATTTTGTCGTCTATTATCCAGCTTACTTTCTTGTTGGGAGAGACGGCGGTCAAGTTGTCATTAATGGTGATAACCTCTCTTTAGACCCTCATGTGGGTCGATATGCAACGGTTACCCATTTTCTTAACTTTAATGTGGACCAAATCTAGGTTCTTTTTGAACTACGAGCTTTTGAGAGGATTTCGCCCATTGCTGGCCCAAATCCAAGAAAGCCATTTTAGTCATTTCTAAAAGAAAAAGGTTGGACTTGGGTTTAACAAATCTTATTTGAGAAATATAACCATCTTTGACCCATTTTCCAAATATGGTAAAAACATTATTCCTATCATATAAACGTTTCTTCTACCTATAACTGAACATCCACATCTTCAACTCCGAAATTCACCTGCCTTTCTCTGCTTCATGAGATGTGATGCTCACACAGTGCGTCCACAGAAAACAAAGAAGAAGAAGAGCATGGAGACCAAGGCCACAGACTCGTGCGCCGTCACTAGCGGCCAAACGACATTGTCCACGATCGACAGGCTCAACTCCAAGCACCACCTTAGCATGCTCCGCGAGGTCCACCCCATCAACGACCGGAATACTGACGCGGACCGCCACCAAGACATTCTCTCTCTTGCTCTCTCAACTGTTGTCCTCATTTTAGTGACCCGGGCCTGCGCTTGCTTTTTCTCTCAAGATTCGACCGGGTTTTCATTTGTAAGGAGAGAGAGAGAGAGAGAGAGAGAGAGATAGAGAGAGAGAGAGAGAGGGCTTTTTATATATGGAGGGGGCGATGGCAAAAGGCTTATTTATGTACATGCCCCATGTGCTTTCAAACTTGTCTCAAATTACCACCTGTATTTGAAAACGTTTCCAAGTACCCTCTAACCTTTTAAAAACCGTCTCACGTTACCCATTTCGTCAGTTTTTTTGACGTTCCGTTACGAACGTTGGGCCCCACTTCCTTTTTTCTCCTCCTTCCCCCCCCAAAAAAAATTCCAGAATAGCTTTGTTACTGTTTATCCGACTAGTTTTTGGGCCGCCATCTCCTCCTCCGGCCACCCCAAGCGACGACATGGGTATCAAAAGAACCAGCACGTTGTCCTCTACTAGCTCACATCTCAGCCGTTGCCAACCGCCGTCTGGATCGCCGGAAAAAGCAAGAAATTGATCGGTTTTTACCCAAAATCTCCATCGCTCGTTCGGGCAATTTCGAGCACCATTTGCTTTGATCCATGTATGATTTTTCAACCTCTCGAGCTGTTCTTGCTGCTAGTTGTGTTGGTTAGGAGAAATTTCTGAGTTTTGGAGGGTAAATAAGCGATGAACATTAACAAAGGGGAGGGACTACTGTTCTGGAATGGGGGGAGGGGGAAGAAGGAGAAAAAAAGAAGAAAAAAAAAGTGGGGCCCAACATTCGTAACGGGACGTCAAAAAAAGTGACGGAAGTGGTAATGTGAGACGGTTTTTAAAAGATTATAGGGTACTTTGAGATGTTTTCAAACACATGTGGTAATCTGAGACAAATTTGAAAGCACAGGGAGCATGTACATAAATAAGCCTTATGACAAAATGGTAAATGTAATGAAGTGGGGTCCGTTGATCCACGACGGAGATTGGGGTTAGGATCAGGCATGTGCAGCACTAGTTGGGGAATTCTTGTTAACAAGACAATATATGCAATTATTTCAAAAATAGTTTGGAGGGAAAATTAAAAAACGACTTGACAAGATTGAATTCAATGACGTTCAAAAAGTTTTGAAAAGCTTTAGAAAATAGTGACTTTCTTCTATTGGCTCGTGTAAATGGCAAGTCTGGAAAATGGATACCGCAATTGTTTAACTTTTTATGCAGAATTAAATACTTTTAATTACTTAAACTATAAATTTCTTATATTTATTAAATTATTAATTAATTAACATATTTGCCATATATGTACTACCAATTGGGGATGGTAGGTGGCGCAATTATTGAATATTAGGTAGAAATGTATATAAAAATTATTATCGACTAATATTTTAACCAAAATTTGTTATTTTATATCGTTTACTTACATGAATATTTGAACTTAATATCTCTACTTTCAGTCACATACATCATGGTACCTGAGCTAAGCTCATTAATAGCTATATCGTATTATTATGAAGAGTAAAATTTTGTGACAATAGTTATCATTATTGTTAGGGAAACTATCAAGTTTATGTCATTTTTTTGTATAGATCAAGTTGCTCGATCTCGATGGCTGGTGGCAGCTTGGGGTGGGTTGTCCGGGATGAGTTTAGGTGGTTTCGCTATGAAGCCTTCCATGCGGGGAACAGTGGCGAAAGTCCAACAAGGTTGGCAGTAAGTGAAGGTGGTGGTGGTGGTGGAGGCAGATTTAAAAATCATGATAGATGCTCTTCGGGGAGGAACCAATCTTGATGTAAGGACAAGGAGGTTAGAAGAAATTATCCACAATATAGAGTCATGACACAATAACTTAGGTCGGTTTGTTACTCATGTTCCTAGCAATTGTAATACGGCTTTTCACTTGCTTGTCTACAATTTTTTAGTGCTTTGTGACGGTGGATGGGTTCGCTTACCTCCGCTCTGTTATCGTTCTCATACGTCACTTTAATGATTAATTTATCGTTTTTGAGATGAACAAAAATATTGTAAAATACCCAAAAAATAAACCTAGGAAATGTAAATGAATGATAAATGAGTGAGTTGGGATAAAAGTAGTATTGTAAACTTTAAACTTTATGTAATTTTAATGTATCATATGGTTGAGAAATATTAATATTTAGACCTTACAAAACTTTTCAATGCTTGTTCCCTTATTATGCAATTCATGGGTGAGAGGATATTTTAGCTATTGTTTTTTCAGGACATATTTTAGCTATTGTTAACTAATCATAATCTATATCAATAGGGTGTTAGTTGAATTGATAGATACAGATATGCTCCCAAGTAGTCAAGGACGACCCCATGATTTCAAAATGGCATGGCTAAATTTATTTATGTGAAGGGGTTATGTTTGTACGGGTGTTAGTAGTCATAATCAATCAAGGACCATCCCTACAAGTAATCTTGGGTTCAATTCAAGCTCCCATGGTACCGATGACTGAGTTCCCCCCTCCCCTTCCTAACTTTAGCCAAATAAATAAAATCATAGTTAATATTTAGAGTAATGCTACACTTACCACATTCATATATCACTTTATGTGGCGGATGAGGTGAACAACTACATCAATTAAAATTAATTTAACATTTTATTTTCTTTTATAGTTTATTGATACTTTTTAATTGATGTTGTTGTACATGGTGGTATAAAAATGTGGTAAAAGTAGCATCATTCTAATATTAGGAACTATAATGAAAGGTTACCCAAGTGAAAGCAATGATGCTTTTGAATAGATTACACAATATAAACAATAGGTGGCTTTCACTTTGAATAGTACACTTTTTTTTCTTTTTTTTTTTTAAAGAATAGAAGTGAAAGTCATTCATTAACAGGGGCTATTACAGATTTAATAGCTAAAGCAAAGCCCTCAAATCATGGAGGGTTTCTACCAACTATCTGAATACACATCAATAAGCACAAGGCCCGGACAAACTTAACTACAAATCCAGCTCTCTACAAGGCAACACCAAACATAAATTATAGAGCAAACATAACATACAAGCTCAGTGCCAAACTCGAACCCAGCAATGGCCACTTGCCTTAGACTTCGAGAAGAAAACAGCACCACCAAGAGAAAGGGCATATCCACTCAACTTCCTCCCAACACATAACTTAAAACTTTTCTTAAACTTTTGCATTTTACCTTCGTTATTTAAATTCAAACCATATGATGGTGCACATAACAATGGTCATTCATGCCTAATTCTTTAGCAAGTCTTTAAATTAAAATACAATATACTAACCCCATAAGAGAAAAACAAATGTTGAGATAAAAACTACCTTTTACTTTAGACATTTTATAAATAGATGGATTCTCACATCTTCAAGCATAAGAATATAATATACCATGTGCTGCAAATTGCAATTCATTTGAGATAAAAACAATACACGATGTAGACATCAAAATGATAGGATGCATAGCATTTATGGAAAATAAGACTCCTTGCTCTTTTGCTTTAACTCTAGAGTACAACTAACTCTTCATTTTCTTCTACTTCAAAGGGCAAATCTCGACAGAAAAAGAACCAGTGAAAGGGTCATAAGTAAAACTACAATCCTTATGTTTCTCCTCACGTTTCGGGCACTCATAATTCAAGTGTTCTTCTTGCTTCCCACAAGTTGTACAATCCTTGAGAAGTGCATGTCCTATGCTTAGGCCACAACCAGCACAACACGAGTCTCTAAAGAGGCAGCCACATACAAGACATTCAACCACACAACTGTCGCCAACAACTGCGTTCTTTGGGACTCGACACTTATAAGGGCATAGGTATGTAGGGTGCTTATCCACCTTTAAACAATACTTACATTCACCTGTGTGCAATTTGTAAATCCATTGTTAAATACAACAAAAGCAATAAAAATAATCATTTTTTTAAAAGACCATGAATGAATGAAGATGATAAAACCCAAAAATTAGTATTGTGGGCACAATACATTGAATAACAACAAATACATAGATATTATGTCATACAAGAAAAAAAGAAAGAATATATATATATATATACGTAAATAGAGAAGCTGCATGACCATTTTTTTCTTTTTTTGTCCATAAAATCAAAAGCTTACCATAACTTTCTCCATCCTCTGATTTTTCATCCTCTGATTCTTCAATCTTTGATTTTCAAAACTCTGATTCTTCATCATCTGATTCTTCATCATCTAATTCTTCAGTCTTGCTCCCTGTTTCCATACAATTACATTGTTAAATATAAAAGGAAAAAAAATAGGTGATGATGTCAAAGAAGTTAGAAGGAATGACATCCATGATCCCATCAACAAATAACTATATTATTAAATATCAATTCTACATCATGTAAACACCAAAATAACTTGGTAGGATAAATTATCTTTTAACATACGAGTTGCTTTCAACATGACATAGAATAACAACACATACATAGATATTATGTCATAAAATAGAGAACCGGCATACATATTTTTTTCTTTCTTACTCTAAAATAGAGAGCGTACCAATAGAATTAGGAAGGCGGAGGTTAGAGCCCTCATAAAAATAAGCAATAAGTTCTTCTTCCGTTGGTTCTATAGTCTCTGGTTCTTCGGCCATACTATTTGTTTGTAAGCAATTACGTTGTTAAAAGGGAGGGGGAAGGGTGATGATGTCAAAAAATTAGTAGGAATGGCATCTATGATCCCATCAACAAATAACTATATTATTAAATATCTGCTATCCATCATACACATACCAAAATAACTTGACTGGAAAAAATCATCTTCAAAAACTGATTCAAAATTTTGACATAATATATACCATCTAATTACCCCAACAAAAATAAGATAAAAACAACACTTTCTTTTTTCCAAACCAAAAAGTACAAGCAAATTTCATATAATCTTCCTCACAAACCCTAAAAACAAAAATCAAGGACATAAGGTAAAAAGATAATTTTTGATACACAAAAGTTGTGGCATAAAATGGTAATTAATTTAAAAGAAAACTGAAAAGCATATGTACCGATTATTGGCGTATCGCAGTTGAGGGGGACCATAGCTGGCGAGAAAAGATCCTTTCCGCTGCCATCCTTATCAAGCACCTCCGACTAGGAATCCAATTTCAGGCATTCCAAAGATGGGACATTGTCTTGTCCATGTCTGTGTAGAGCTTGGTATTTGGCTTTGCGGTTGTAAGAGAAAATAGGACGGGCAGTTTGGTTTTGGGTTTTGGATTTTGGGTTTAGGGTGAATTATGAGAGCAAGAAAGAAGGCGTTTCTTACTTGTTATATAGGCGGTTTGGCTTTTAATCAATATTAATCAATATTATTTTGTCCATTTCAGTCTTGATTGAATAATAAATTATCATTAAAAACTAATAGACCCCAATGCACGCATCTTTAATAAGCTGTGCATTAATTTATAGTTTTGATTTTTCGATTTCGTTTGGGATTTTCGTATTCTCAACTAGAGCAGGAATCTTTAATTCATGTGGTTTTCCCTTTATTTTACCGACTTCCGAAATTTTACCACTTTGTGGCTCAAAAACGACATAAAAGTATGACAAAAAAAAAAGGAAAGAAAAAAGCACTCATTTTTCTTTTTCTTGTATGCAGTCGATCTAGGGCCACAAGTAAAAGGGGTGGAATTAGATATTGCACGAGATTTTTTCCTAATTGAATAATAAATAATCATTAAAAACTAATAGACCCCAATTTAGACCAAATTCTATATGCATTCCCTGTCCCCTACCTATGTTTTTGTCATCTGTCCATCTAGTTAACCAACTAATAACTATGTTAACTCATATAAGAAAATTAATAAAATATATTATTTCTTATCCCTTCACTTTCCCAGCCCATCAACTTAGTACCGTCATCAAGCAAAGCTTGGACCTCCTCAACAACCAAATTTTGCCTGTAAAGCCATTGAAGCTGAATTTTTCTTTCAAAACTTTGACCAATTGGGGTTATAAACTTTGAACCATGGCTTGTTCGATTTTGTGGTCTCTTGTTCGTGAGTTTTTTCATAAAAGAATTTTAAATAGGATTCCTCAATAGTATCCAAATTTATCCTAATCAATAGCAGGAGAATTCAATCTGAATTTAGCATATAAATCTTATGAACACAAAAAACCCCCCCCAATTTGTACTCTCATTTAGTTTATTCATCTGTTATATGTTTCTTATTCCTTAGGTTGTTGTTCTAATTGATGTATCTGTTTGCCGTCTTATTGGTGTCGATTCGAGGAGTACATGTAGTATGAACAAAGGATTTATAACGACAGATGATGCATACAAATATTTACACATGGAGAGTTGCAATGTATTTGCAACTAGGACGGGAAAGGTCTCCCATTGCAAGAAAATGTTAGCATATGTGGACGAACACTTTCGTGATCGTGGAGAAATAGTTAATGGCATCCGTGAAGCATCAGAAAAAGCTTATAAGTTTATTTATAGCTGGGAAACAAAAAAGAAACTATAATTTAAGGCGTCTACTATGATGTCTGGATGGAAGGTTGGATGGAAGGGTGTATGTAAAGTTCCTTATGTATGTAAAGTTACGCATTCTGGAGTAGAGGTAAAATCCAAATCCAAGTGTTGCACATGATTTGTGAATGGAAGCGGTGGTCCACATGCTATGAAATACTTGTATAATTGCAATATGAAAGTCCATAGTTCAAATGAATTGTTACAACATGTGATTAGGGCTTTATTATATGCAACCCTTTTTTTATGAATTTAACGGTGGATATGTGCGCGTATTCGAGGTATTAAAACAAGGAGGTTTTGAAACGTTATATGACCGACCGATTTTGAGAGCACTTCTCGATGATTATGATGCCTTAGCTAGTTATCTTTCAAAATCATTGTTCTTTCTCTTTGACAAGCTTGATTACATGTATGCACATGACATTAATGTGAAAGTGCATGAAGGATTCCAAAGAAAGTTTGAAGGAGAATATGTGAAGAATGTTGTCGTGTATCAAGGACCAACATACATTATACGACTCGTACATTTTAAGACCCCAATTGATGAACTATATGAGAAGTTGAAAAGAAAAAATAGTCAACGTGTTGTGCCTTCTAAAGTTGGATATCTACTGTCAGTTCAAATTGAAGAAATTGGTGAGGCTCCTATTTTGTGTGGTAAGATAACAGAGGAGTTGGTGGAAAATTTACAAGACATATATAGCACCTTTTAAATAACTGCAAGAATGTTAATGTTTTATTTAGACTAGTTGGTGAGATAATTGTTTCATTTTTTTTCCTTTTTCATTAATAATTGGACATACACCTCAGTTGGTTGAGAATCCTTTAGTTTTTTTAATTAAGTGTTTCTAGTAGTATGTTCATGTAGCATCATACTGTTGGGAATTAAGTTAATGCATTTACTGTTCTTAAATTATAAAGGAAAATATCCATGATTCAGATTGCATCTAAAATAAACATGATAGCCAATCCATGTATCCGTGTAAGCCCAACTTCTATCGAATTATGCAGATATAAAAATATGAAATAAAATTGCCCAGAAACAGAGAAATCAAAATTTGAAATTAGAACCATCTATCACAATTACAACACCAAAATTCCTAAATTTAAATTCCACATAAATAACGCTTCTTTTGCCACTTCCTATTCCTATCTACATACTTCCCCCACTTCCCCTCACATGCTTAACGTTTCTCATATCTACAACTAAACATCGGCGTCTTCGCCTCCGAAATTCGCCTGCCCTTCACTGCTTCATGATCGAAAATCACGCGCGCGATGCTCACACAGTGCATCCGCAGAAAACGAAGAAAAAGAAGAGCATCGAGACCAAGGCCACGGACTCGAACGCCGTCACCAGCGGCCAAACGACGTCGTCCACGATTGACAGGCTCAGCTCCGGCCACCACCTCAGCAGGCTCCGCGGGGCCCACCCCATCGACGACCTGAATGTTGATGCGGACCGCCACCAGGACATTCTATCTTGCTCTCTCGACTGCAGTCTTCACTTCAGTGACCCGGCGCTTGCTTTCTCTCTAGTTTCGACCGGGTTTGTATTTGTAAGGAGAGGGAGAGAGGGAGCGGGGTTTTTATACATGGAGGAGAGCAATGGCAAAATGGTAAATGAAAATAAGTGGGGTCCGTTGATCCACGGCAGAGATTGGGGTTAGGATCAGAGATGTGCAGCACTAGTTGGGAAATTCTTGTTAAGAAGACAAAATATGCAATTATTTGAAAAATAGTTTGGGGGGAAAATTAAAAAACGACAACGAGATTGAATTCAATTACGTTCAAAAAGTTTTGAAAAGTTTTAGAAAATAGTGGCTTTCATCTATTGGCTCGTGCAAATGGCAAGTATGGAAAATGGAACTTTTTCTTTTCCGATACAACCGATATTGGAAGGAAGAATCCAACCTGTGCAGACCTAAATACTCTTATTATGCAATTCGTGGGTGAGAGGATATTTTAGCTATTGTTAATTAATCATAATCTATATATCAATAGAGTGTTAGTTGGATTGACACATGCATATGTACTCTCAAATAGTCAAAGACAACCCAAGGATGTCAAAATAGTATGGCTAAATTTACTTTACGTGAAGGCGTTATGTTTATGGGGTGTTAGTAGTTATAATCAATTAAGGATCATCCCTAGAAATAATCTTGGATGGTACCGATGTGTGAGTTCCTCCATTCCTTTCCTAACTTTAACCAAATAAATAAAATCACAGTTAATATTTAGAAGTATTTTTCAATATATGGTTAACTTTTGAAAAATTTCAAACGATAACGTTACAATTTGAAATTGAGCTAAAATCAAGCATTCTGAGAAAAGAAATTGTCAATCACGAAATTCAAAAATTACATCAACTACTTGATTATTGTACACATTATCCCTTCAATTCAAATGACTCACTATCTTATTTCAGATTCACAAGTAATATGTTGACGTTCTCCTCCAATAATTCATTTGTTTAATACGAGTTAGATTTATTTATTTTTAAAGTTTGGTAAAGAAATGAGAAAAGCTATCCCAACAGAAAAAAATAAAATTATTTAATTATGTCATTCTCATTTGTTAGATGTCGTAGACTATACGCTATTGAACGGGCGGCTGAGATTTGCCAAATTTAAATTACAAGTTCTCATATCTTAGGTGAGCCGTAGATCGTGTTATTGAATATTATAGATTTGAAGATGGAATGTATTTGCGTCGTAAGATATACGAACATACGATCCCGGCCAAACCCCAGACCCGCCTATTTTTCTTATTTTATATTCCCCCCACCCCGAAATCTCAATCAATTTCTTCGCTGTGGTTTTCTTTTGAGTAATTTCATCGAACACTTTGCGAGCGCTATTTCACAGACCCGAAAGCGAACCAAAACCTAAATCAGAAGACAATGTCTCTGCGCCCGGGCACACGCACCGAGGTGCGCAAGAAATCGTACAAGACTGGAGTGGATGCGGACCAGGCTCGGAGGAGAAGGGAGGACAACTTGGTGGAGATCAGGAAGAACAAGCGCGAGGACAATTTGCTCAAGAAGAGAAGGGAAGGCTTGCCTCCGTCCCAGCAGCAACTGCTTGATGGCACCCAAACCGCCGTCGTTTTCGAGAAGAGGGTACTACTTCGTTTTATTTTATTTTTAAATCTTCTTGGTAATACTTTGTGGTTTTTTTTTTTTTTTTGAGCTTAGGGTCTTAGGGATTTTGAATCGTTGTGGTTGTGGGGTTTGTTTGATTTTTTGGTTTGAATTGTTGTGGGATTAGTTTGTATGGATGTGCTTGGTTGCTGAGAAAGTGAAGGAAAGGGAACGGATTTAAAAATGAGAATTACCGTTTTATAAGAAATTGATTATAAGGGATGTTGAATCGATAGTTTGCTTAAGGCAACGGAGAATTTTCCGTTTATTCAAGAAGTAAGTTGTATAGCTTGATTCTTTATTCAAGAAGTAAGTTGTATAGTTTGCTTCTTTTTCGTTCAAGTCCTGGGGGCAAAGAAGAATGTTCATGCATGAGATCTTTCGAAAGATGACTCTTTATGTTCCTCTTCATGCAATTTGATCTTATATTAAAAGGGTTGGTCATTAATTGATGTTGGTGTTGTTTAACAGTTGGAAAGTATTCCCTCAATGGTGCAAGGAGTATGGTCTGATGATCCTACTTTGCAATTGGAGGCTACCACTCAGTTTAGGAAGCTATTATCAATTGGTTTGGGAGCAGCTCCAATACTTGAAGTTCATTTCCTATTCCTATTTAGGTGAAATATTCGTGTGGTGTTCTTGACTTTTGTTTTTCCGTTTTTGTGTAGAACGCAGCCCTCCAATTGACGAGGTTATAAAAGCAGGTGCGGTCCCTCGGTTTGTGGAGTTTCTTGGGAGACATGATATGCCCCAATTGCAAGTACGGAATATTTTTTATGTTTGTTGTTAAAATTAAATTATCCTTTAAGGTGTAATCAGACACTGAGGTTGACTTTCATCTTTATATGCAGTTTGAAGCTGCATGGGCTTTGACTAATGTTGCATCTGGAACATCAGATCATACACGAGTTGTTATTGAACATGGTGCGGTCCCCATGTTTGTGCAGCTTCTTAGCTCTGGCAGTGATGATGTCAGAGAGCAGGTTGTCTCTCACTACCTTTCACACTTTTCATCAACTTGAGAGCATTGCCTTTGGATTTGGAATTTCTAAATACTTCGAGTGATGCATATCTGAAAGACTTTCCAGTTTCAATATGATATATAAGTTATTAATAAGTTCAGAAATTTGACTTCAGAACACTGGGAAAAAGTATTTGGGCTTTCTGAATGATTCTAAGTTATGCATGTTTGAAATTCTTTCCAATTTCAATATGATATGTAAGTTAGTCATGAGTTTCAGAAAGTATTCTGCTCATTATTTTGGTATTTATGCTTCTTTACATTCTAAGTTTTACTGGTTCTACAACTTATAGTTTCTCTCCCTTTTGACTGCCAGAAATTTCCATTTGTTTGATTGTACTGGATGACAATCCTTGCTTTCATGATTCTCTAACAGGCAGTGTGGGCTCTAGGAAATGTTGCTGGCGACTCTCCTAGTTGCAGGGATCTTGTTCTTGGACAAGGTGCACTAATGCCATTGCTAGCTCAATTAAATGAACATTCCAAGTTATCCATGCTAAGGAATGCTACATGGACTTTATCAAACTTTTGTCGTGGCAAGCCAGCAACACCATTTGATCAGGTTCGTGGGGATTTCGAGAATTTTTTCTGGTTAAAACCTTAATAATATATGTTAAATGTCAGTTGGCATCCCTTCCTAATTTAATTTTGGTTGATGCCTTATGTGACTGTAATAAGTACCCTTTCTGCTTGCTTATCTGCATGTTTTTTGTTTCAGGTGAAGCCTGCCTTACCAATTCTTCGACAACTTATTTACTTAAATGATGAAGAAGTCTTGACAGACGCTTGCTGGGCCCTATCGTATCTCTCAGATGGTCCAAATGACAAAATTCAGGCTGTGATTGAAGCGGGCGTCTGCCAGCGACTTATGGAGCTTCTGATGTAAGTTTCTATACTCTCTACAAGCTATTCACATGTGGCAGTGGCCTTCACTGGTCCATATTATCTTAGCATAGTTGTTTAGGATACTCACCTTGAGTGATTTTTTATTCACTACGATTTGTTTATGCCAGTCATCCATCACCTACGGTTCTTATACCTGCTCTTCGGACAGTGGGAAACATTGTTACTGGTGATGATTCCCAGACTCAGGTATTAACACTAATTTGTATTTACCCTTTAGAGCCCAATGTCATCCGAATTTGCTCTTCCTGCAGGACAGCAGTTCTATGTTTTTGTTTTTATTTTTTATAATGCCTTGATTTTCATTGCTATGTATAGCAACAAAGTGACCTCTGTATATGTTCCAGTTTGTTATTGATAACCAAGTGCTCCCTCGCCTCCATCAACTTCTCACACAAAATCACAAAAAGAGCATCAAGAAAGAAGCTTGTTGGACAATTTCAAATATCACAGCCGGGAATAAAATTCAAATACAGGTATAAATTCCTTTAAATTGCATTTGGATTTCTGGATTTAAATTCGACTACTTAGTTTAAATTGTTTGCATCAAATGTTAAAAGAAAAACAAGAAAAGAAAGTTGTGATACTCACTTGTCATGAATTGAGAAAAGCATTTATAAGAACATATATTTCTTGAGCATTTGAAGTTCATCATGTTCCAAATAAGTGTATTTAAAGTGTGGATTTTATTAAATATAAAAATCACTACTTCTCTTGTTAGACAGTATGGACTAAGAAGTCAAATTCAAATATTTTCTTCTAAAGGTACCAAAGTACCAATCGTAGCGCAACATAAGTAAATTTTGCACCTATCAGTTTTTCTTATCTCATGCATTTTGTTAATGCATGGCACCCACTAAATCCACTGTACTACGTTTTCATGTTCAGGGTGGGTGTCTGGTGTTTCATAACCATCTCTACAAGTAGGATGACTGCGTGATATAACTGGATGGTTTTATTTGTACTCTTTTATTTAGTGGTAGATCGGTTGGGGGATTGTTGGGTAAGAGCCCCACACTTACATAGCCTAGTTGTCACAAGGAAGGGAGATTTTGTTTATTAGTTATTTTATTAACACTTCTATTTTGTTTTGACTGATATTGTTTCTTACCAGTTATATAATTACTTGGCAAAGAAAATGCTTATAAATTTTCTATAGATGTTTTGAATGGTCTCTGTAAATGTATTGGAATTTGTTTTCTTAATCCCTTTTGCTTGTAGGAAGTTTCCTTGATCTTGTTTCTTGCCTTGTCCCGCAATTAATTTGATCTGGGAGGATGTTACTTGATACAGTTCTTACATTTTTTGTCTACTAAATTCCATTTAACAGGCTGTGATTGAAGCCGATATAATCCTCCCGCTTGTGCAACTTCTCCAACATGCAGAATTTGACATAAAAAAGGAGGCTGCGTGGGCCATCTCAAATGCCACTTCTGGAGGATCTCATGACCAGATTCAGTATGCTCTACCTTTACCACTGGATTAGTTTTTCCACTTGCATACATGGACAGATAAATACCTACACCCACATGGAAGATGCTATACAACCTAACTCTATTTCCAATTTTACTTCCAACTCTATCACAGGATTGATTCCACAATATTTGGGGTCCTACCTCATTGAGAGAGTTGAAAGAAAGTTGGGAAAAGAGTTGGGTTGTGCAACATTCTCCAGCCAGATAATAAATGGAAATACATGGTGCTACTCAGCTTTATCAGCTTTTGAGTGGATGTTCTTCCCCTTAATCTCTTTCTTTTGTCTGACCCTGCTGTTTTCCACTTCACATAACTGATCAATTTGAATGTCATATATCAACTATCAAGTACTAAGCACTGAAATTCCTTTTTTTTTTTTTTTTTTTTCCCCTAAAAGAAAAGGAAACTTGAAATCAATATATTGGCTGCCATTCTAATGTTGAAAAACACTGATAGTGATGACCTTCTGGTATATATTTGGACAATGGCAAAGACAAAATACTCAAGTGTGTTCTTTACTTAAAGTTTCTTCTAGCAGATTGATTATGTGATAGTGTTCATACCATATCTTCCGATATTTTACATGCATGATTAATGTTCTTGCAGACACCTGGCTTCCAGAGGTTGTATTAAACCACTCTGTGATCTTCTAATCTGCCCAGATCCAAGGATTATAACTGTGTGCCTTGAAGGTCTTGAGAACATTCTGAAGGTGGGTGAGGCAGACAAAGAAATGGGAATGAATGACGGGATCAATCTTTATGCACAACTGGTCGATGAATGTGAAGGTTTGGATAAGATTGAGAATCTGCAGACACATGATAACAATGAAATTTATGAGAAGGCTGTGAAGATCTTGGAGAGATATTGGGCCGAGGAAGAAGAAGGACAGAACATTCAGGAGAATGGGGATGGAAATCAGCATGATTTTACTTTTGGTGCAAACCAGCCCAACCCTCCCCCTGGTGGTTTCAAATTTTGATAGGATTCTGTTTTTCTAGCAGTGTAGGTTTCTTTACCTCCTTTTGATGAATTTCCAAACCTCATTTTGATTTTCCCTCACTGCCAAGGGCCAGGGTTTTTGGGTTGGCACATAGGCTTGTCTATGGAATTTGATAGATGTGCGCAAGCGGCTGTTTTCTATTATTACTTTGCATTTCCATACTTCTAATAGGAAAAAATTGTCACTCCTTGTGTTTACCTGGAATTGGAGCAAAAATAATGGCTTCTGTTCTGAGCATGTTTTTGTTTTTTTAAATTTACTTCTGAGCATGTTTTTGTTTTTTTAAATTTACTTTTTTAGAATCTTTTGATTGATGATATTAGTTGTGTTGAGAAAAATTATTGAATTCTATGTTAACCGATGAAACATTCGGGTTTGGCTCGGGTTGCCCGCATTGATCTGGTCTGTGCTCCATTTGCAACAAAATCTCACAAAAGGACAACTTATCGTCACCTATAGAATATAATCTTTGATATATTCATCATCTCTCATGTAAGATGAGAAAATTCAAATGTAAGATATATAACAGCTTAAAATATTTTTTATTTTATTTGATATTTAATCAAAGATATATTGTAAAATTCGAACCTGGGTTAAATTTGGGTTAAGTTGAAGCGGGCAGCCCAACTCAAACTTTTGCGGGTTGAATTTGGGTTTGCTGCTCCTTCCCGTGTGAAGTATATACTTGCTACTTCACGTTCAGGCTGACCTGCCGAAGAAGAGAGCTTTCAACAATGGAACCCAATATCAACAACAAAGACCATGAAGAGAGAGAAGACGAAGAAGAAGACCAATATGGGGTTCTTCTATACTACAAATACACCCAAATTCCAGACCTCGACGAGCTCTTCACCTTCTACCACTCCAACTGCAACTCTCTCTCTCTCCTCGGCCGCGTTCGAATCTCTCCGCTTGGCGTCAACGTCACCGTACGTTCTGTTTCATTTGTAACATAATGCTCCCCAGTTTTATGAGATGGGTTTTTCATAATTTCAAGCAAAAACTAACAATTGTTTTGATATGCCTCATTTCGTGTGGAATTTTTATTCTGGGCGTTTAGTAATTGATAGTTTGGGCTTGGTTTTAGGTTGGGGGGAAGTTGTCTGCACTGAAGAAGCACATTGCTGCGGTTGAGTCGAATAGTTTGTTCCAAGGAACCGACTTCAAGCTGGCGGCTTGTGGTCGCCCATTGAATGACAAGGTTGCTGAAGAATGCGGGTTCACTTCTCTCTCAATTCGCATTGTCAAGGTGATTTCTTGCCGTTAAATTTTCTTGTCTGTGGTTTTTGTTTTATTTTTTCAAGAATTTGGCTTTGATTTGGAGTGTGCATTTATTTTTGATGTGGATATTTTGAATTAAAGATTAGCACTATGCTTATTACCATTTTATTGATTTATATATATGTCTATGTATTTACATCTTTTTATCATGAACTCAGGAATTGGTTACTCTTAGCTCTAATCCTCTGCTAAAATCACCAGAGTTTTCAGATGCTGGAAAGCATCTCTCTGCAGACGAGTTTCATTCCATGCTACAGAGAGCTGGTTAGTGACTCCCGTCTGATTTTTGCCTTTTTATTCATGGGCTGTTCTGGTTGTTGGACGTGTGAAGAGAAATTGAAAACTTACAGGTATAATGGTATTCAATAATTGGTGTATGTTTTTCCAGGACAACTAGACAAAGAGAGCACAGAGCGCGACAGAAAACTTGTTCTGTTGGATGCAAGGAATTTGTACGAGACAAGAATTGGGAAGTTCCACACACCAGATGTGGAAACTTTGGATCCAGGCATTAGGCAGTATAGTGATCTGCCCTCATGGATTGATGATAACTCTGATCAGTTGCAAGGGAAAAATGTTCTCATGTGAGTGGTTATATTTTGAATATAAGTTGTCACTCGATCTTATCTTACTTGCAAATTAGTTTCTGCTGTTAGATTCTCAGAGAAAATCTTCCAAGGCAACTAGTTTTATTGTTGCATAATCGGTCAGTTTTCTAGACATAACTACATCCATTAAATTTATACGCCGCTCACTTCATATTTTGGTGCTGTTACAGGTATTGTACTGGAGGAATCAGGTGCGAAATGGCATCAGCCTATATTAGATCAAAAGGTGCTGGATATGAGAATGTATTTCAGGTGCGCTCTTGTAAAGAAGAAGCCTTTTGTTTTTATAGAGTAAGATTCATGCTTCTTGATGATGAACGTGACGACCTCTCATGCTAAATGAATTTATTTGCAGTTATTTGGTGGAATACAGCGTTATTTGGAACAGTTTCCACATGGTGGGTTTTTCAGAGGAAAGAACTTTGTTTTTGATCACCGGTATGATTCTTTAGGTGCTGAATGCCTCTTGTGGTCATAGTTGGTATACTTTTTTATTCTTCGATTTGGATTGCCAAATAGATGCATGTGAAGAAAAGCCCATGAATTTGTACCCACATCCTGTGCCCTATTTCTGTTTGGCTTGTCAATTTTATCTATATCTATATGTTTATAAAGGTTAATACTAATTAAACATTATCATTGAGTATTTTGGTGATAGAAATTCAAAATAAAAAAGTTGGAATACCTATTCTCTTTGTGACTGTAGGATTTCAGTTGGGAGTTCAGATGCAAATATTTTGGGAACCTGTCTTCTCTGTGGCGTGTCGTTTGATGATTATTCTTCACGCCTCCGTTGCTGTTATTGTAGAATGCTTGTCTTAGTTTGTGAGAGTTGCCAGGTATGCTTTCTAACTTAGTTTTATCATTACTAATTGAATGATTGACTGTTTTAAAAAAGCAATCTCATTATGTTAGTGAGCTAGTTCAAGCTTCGCTGCGAATTTGGTCACCAGTCTTTGGGTTCTTATATTATATTAGGGTGGATCAAGAAGATTTTTGCTTTTGTTTTATAAAAAATCCTGCATTTAAAATGGTATATCCTTTGTGTGTAAGTCTCCCTGAGTACATTGTCCTTTGGTGGCACTCTCTTTAGATTCACGTATTTGTGTCATTGTTACTGAATTTTTGAATTTGTCTCAGCAGAGGAAGGGCTCTGTATATGTCTGTGAGCTCTGCAAGAATCATCACAAGGGTGTTGAGTTGGTTTCTTCCTCTGAAAATGGAAGATTGAGTTCAATACCACAACAAATTGAGCGTGAAACTGTCTCTTCAGATGCTAAGCCCTCGCCCCAGCTGCCTTGGAGACAGGGTAAGGTCTGTAATCTTAATCTCTTTGAACAACCGTGCTTTCAAGTGTACCGACACATCTTGCATTTGCAATTGGATCCTGAAGTATTAGACGTTCCTCATTTTCATTGTTTTGTTCCTAATGTTGTAATAACTGTTGTCCACAGCCGTTGGGTGTCCTCCAAGAAAACTCAGAATCTTGTGCTTACATGGGTTTCGACAGAATGCCTCAAGTTTTAAAGGAAGAACGGCATCCTTAGCCAAGAAACTCAAAAACATTGCTGAGCTCGTGTTTGTGGATGCACCTCATGAATTACCATTCATATACCAACCCTCAACTGTCACAGAGTCGCATCAGAATTGTACATCACCGCCTTCATCACTACTACAACAAAGTCCTCCACCACCGCCCTCGGAGCATTGCAGGAAAAAGTTTGCGTGGTTTGTAGCACCTGATTTCAGAGGAAAGAGTGAGAGTGAAAGCGACAACCTGGACAGGGAGTGGAAAATGGGAGATGGTCCATTTGATCCTCTGCAGTACCAGCAGCAAACAGCTGGGTTTGAAGAATCACTGGCATACATCAAAACTGTGTATGCTCAGGAGGGGCCCTTTGATGGACTGTTGGGATTTTCTCAGGGAGCAGCAATGGCAGCTGCATTAGTTTGTGCCCAACAAACCCGAAGGAGACTTTTACAAACTGGGGAAATGGAGTTTGGATTTGTGATTTTGTGCTCAGGGTTTGGCCTTATGAAGTTAATGGAGGTTGAGGAGGAGAAAATTCAGATGCTGAAATGCCCTTCGCTTCACATATTTGGCAGTGACCATGGAAAAGACAGGCAGATTGCAAATCAAGCAAGCAGGAAGCTTGCCTCCTTATTTGATGACGGTTGCTCTGTTACCATTGAACACGACTCTGGTCATATCATTCCCACTCGTCCTCCTTACATTGATCAGGTCAAGGACTTTCTTGGCCGCTTTCTTTAACTTTTGGGCCATTCTGTTTTTGACAAAACGATATTCTATCTATCCTAGTCATATATGTCCCCTCATGTGGACCTTCATATTAGGCACATTATCATTTCATTAAACATAAGTGAAGTACCCTAATGTATGATGATCAAACGGGCATATTATCTTCGACCTATTGACTTAATTCACGTCTGTGTACTTATTTGGGCCTTTTTGGTACTGTTGTTTGCTGTTTGGATCTTGTGAGCCCATTGGATTTTTTAATTTTATCTTATCTTGGCCTTATTGTGATGTGATAAATTTGGTTTCCTTTTACCAAAAACAGTAAAACAGTACAAAAGAGAAGGCATCTTATTTTGGATTTGTTTGTTACAAGTCAAGGTCAGTGTCCAGTACTGACTGACAGTAAGCAACAATTTAAAAAATCAAAAAGCAAAATAATTAACTTTGAAAAAAAAAATTGAAAAAATCGGGAAGCGTGCTTACGCGTTAAGTCCATCAGCATGACGCGGCTTCACCGTCAAACATTGCAATTAACAAAACCAACCAGTCTCTAGATAGATTCCCTACCCTCTTCCACCTCACAGCTCCAAGTTTTTCAGCCAATCAGCAGTCACCACGTCACCACTGACCAGTCAACCCCACAACCATGGTTGAGTTATTAGCTGCCAAGCTCACTTAATTACTTAATTACAAGGGAGCTGCTTAATTAGATTTTTAGATAATAAACAATGCGTACGGAAAGATGACGCGTGTCCCCGCGAACAACGCGTTTTCTTCCTTCCTTTATTTATCCACCGCCCTATATATAAACCCATCGTCTTCCTCCTCACCATTCATCTGGACCACCACCAAGCTCCCCTGTTTACTTACTTAACATACACGCCTCAAGGTCTTCCAAGTCAGTCAACACCACACTCATAACTGTACGGATCTACCAGAACAAACAACCCACTCACTCTTCTCATTTCATCGCCTTAAAACCCATTTCAATTTTGAAAACCAGAAAATGATCTGAACTTTGATTTTACGATAACCGAGTAACCCGATAACCCAACACGGTTTAGATAAGGGAAGACGAAAGGTTCTATCTTGCTAGACTCTGAGTTTTTGCTTTTCCCGGTTTTGATGGCGTCGTCGGAGAACGTAGCGAGCATGATGGAGCCCTGGGCCTTCAGGACCAACACGTTCGCCGACTCGTGGATCTCCGAGACCTTCTCGCGTGACACCAAAACCCTCACCAGGGCCCTCCAGAAGTCTCTCTCCAACAACCCAGAATCGCTAGATTCTTCCTCCGATATGTTCATGCCGTTTCTTAACAACATCCTCCAACCCGACACGGCGCCCACCCCTACTGTTTCGGGGCTGTCCGGCTCGGAGGATCCCGATACGAGCCCAGCGCCGCAGAAACGCCAGCAGCGAAACGCGATTCCGGTGTCCGGTGCTGGTGGCGGCAAGGTTTCGAAACGCAAGTCTCGTGCGGCGAAACGGTCCCAGACGACTTTCATCACGGCGGACCCGAGCAACTTCCGCCAGATGGTGCAACAGGTGACGGGCGTTAGATTCGGTAACGAGCAAGTCCCCTTGCCATCGATTCTGAAGCCGGAACCTCAGAGACCCGGTAGCCGGTTACCCGGGATTGGTTGCTGCATGCCGACCCTTGATACTTCGGCGTTTCTCCTGGAGCATCACAATCAGCAGCAGCAGCAGCTGGTAGGGCCCACGACGATGACGGGGGCTGGGCTCAACTCGACATTGACTGGGCTTGGCCCAAAGTCGTTTGGGCAGACGAGTATTGGTGATGACGTAGCATCGGCAGGTGGCGTTGCGTCTGGGGGATTAGGTTTTGACTCCTTCTCGAGCTTTCCCACTCTAGAGTCCTGGAAGGTCATGTGAGATCCACTTGACTTGACGAACCATCACGCGACACGTTGCGGTGATGGTGGTGTATGTGCTGACGTACCTGTCTATACGACTTAATATTAATATGTATTTTGTTTTCTCTTTTTTTATTTATTTATTTTTAATTTGGTTAGTCGTTGTTTTTTCTCTTTTGTTCCCTTTGTATGATTTCATTAATGAACGGAACAATGATGTATGGACTTCTGTTATTAGTTCGATTTAATGAATTAGAGTTTTTTTGTATGCTAATTTTTGACATTCTTATTTACTATTTTGCCATTTTAATTAAAAATATCTTATTTTGGAGTTGAGCTAGTCAGTCAAGCAAAAGGAAACTTAAATTGAGCTTGACTTGACCTCATAAGATGATTAATGACTTCTTTTGTCTTTAATTAAATCTAATATGAATGACTAACTACCAACTCAAGGCATGCACTACAGTCATATTTAATTTAAAAGTGCCATACTTTGGCAATTTTTATTATTATTTTTCATAGATACTTTGACAATTAAGATAAAACTATGATTCTTTTATATTAAAGCATCCTCTTATTGGCAAATCTTTGTTTGACCCTCTACTCAGATCCTAAAGGCCTTTCTTCTAGTAAGTTTCATTTTATTTTTTTCCTTCATTAATTTTTTTCCTCGATATTCTAAAGTAGAGGAAGTGGGATCTAACTCGAGTGCAAGACAGCGAACACATTAGCTTGGCCAACTCGAGTGCAACTACAAGAAAACAAACATGTTCAGTTGATGAATTGGCCCAACCCACTTATAGAGGAACAAAAAAGGGGCCGAAAATAGGGTAGTAAAGAACACAAAAGAAAGCCCAAAGGAGGAGTCGCCCAAAGTTTACCCAATAAGAGAAAATTGTGAAACAAGGGTGTATTGGTAATTTGGATTATGGCTAAACCCCCATTGAGACTGTCTTAAACCCTATACAGAGAAGTCTGAACTGAAGTACCAGAATTGCCATCTTCAAACAAACAAATACTTTACCAGCTTCAGAGATTGTAGAGTGAAAGGTTTGGGCGAAAGCAAAAATGAAGATCGTTTTAGGAAGACTTCTGCAGAGAGCGTCACTCAGACAGGTACCTTACCTCCCACTTTCGACATGCGTCTCAAACAGTTGTGTTTTATTTTTAATTTGTTTTCTTATTTGAGCACGTTTGCTTGATGCTTAATCTGTTTCTTTGATTTTTCAAGCTGAATTATCAAGTGGGTAGTTCTCAAATGGTCCATAGGAGTCCAAATCATGAAAATGATGACAATGAAGTCCAAATTGTTGTTGGATTTTGATGATAAAATGGTGTCTTTCAAATTACCTTTATGGTTCTGTTTTCAATTTCGGTTTTTGTATATTTTTTTTTATTCTTGAGATTTCTGTGTTGTTGTTGCTTAAACGCTCTAAATTTGGTATTTTATGAATTGGATTTACAGGCAATTGGACGCCGTGCATATTCTATCAAGAAAAGTGTTGATATTGGACAGCCATCTCCAGCGTCACATCCCCAGGTGCTGCTGATGCTTTAACATCAATGCATATTGGATGCATAGATAAATTTGTACAACTAGCAGGGTGCACGTGCTAGCGTTCACTGTGGCTTAAAGTGAAAAATGGATTTATGCTTTGTTTGATGTAAGATTATTGCGTTATAATTGTTGTTTGCTTTTGCAGTTACTGAAAGAAGGGGAAATTACACCCGGCATAACTTCAGAGGAGTACACATTGAGAAGAAATAAGTTGTTGGAGGTGCTCCCAGAGAAGGGTTTGGCCATTTTTGCAGCTGCCCCTGTAAAGATGATGACTGATGTCGTACCTTACACATATCGTCAAGATGCTGATTACTTGTATATTACCGGCTGCCAACAACCTGGTGGCGTGGCAGTTTTAGGTCATGAATGTGGTTTTTGCATGTTCATGGCAGAAGCGACGTCCCATGTATGCCCCTACTTCTGTGATATTATTTAATTCTATAGTATATTTTGTTCTATTTAGCATAGTTCCAGTTGTTGTAGCTTCACATTTCTATTAATATGGTCATATGGACTAGCAGTTTCAGATACACTAGCAATTTGGGACCTATAACTTGCAATAACCAAACATCGAATTGTATCTTTATTTCATTTATTGGTCTTCAAGGAAGAATGTTTCATTTTTATCGTTTCATTCTTCTGAAATGTGCATGTATCATGTTATTATTCTTGAGAGGTTTAGACTGCGTATATAGTTCAGTACAGGCTACTACATAACTTACAAATATTAAGCTGTAGATAAATTTATAAACTTTTTTTCTTTTTTCTTTTTTTTTCTTGGTCCATTCTTTGGTTAGGATGTTATTTGGCAAGGGCAAATTGCGGGAGTTAGTGCAGCACTGGAAGTATTCAAGGCTGATAGAGCATATCCAATGAGCAAATTACGGCAGGTGAGTCTGACAATTTGAAATTTGGAGAACAGTTCTGATTTGAAAGTATAACAAATTATTTGAGTGCAATCTATTAGTCAGAATAACCATGCCCTGTTTGGTAAGAGTGCTTAAAATCAACTACATATAGATTTTTACCTAATCAATATCATTAAAATGTTCATTTTAAAATGAACATTGTGTCACTAATACAAATTAAAGTGACATTGTCATAGTCATACCAAAATGTGAGAACTTGTTTAACCTGAACAACTCCATCCTGAGTTGAGTTTTTATAATTTGAACTTCTGAGTGCTGGGCAGTTGTGGCATCACTAGTAGTTATGCCCGTAAACTGCCCTCTAACCTTGTTATAGCTTAAAAACATTCTTACTTTCCTTTATTATGCATGCTATCATTATATATACGTTGCCTTTTCTTTTACTGACTGCAGATCCTGCCAGATATTATAAAGGGATCGTCTGAGTTGTTCCACAATGTGCAGACGGCTGTACCAACATATATGGAATTGGATGCTTTTCAGAAAGCAGCTTCCTCTGGAAAAGTGAAAGATGTTTTGGTTTTCACCCATGAGTTACGGTTGATAAAGTCGCCTGCAGAGCTTAAGTTAATGAGAGAGTCCGCATCAATTGCTTGCCAAGTATTTCCAAATCTATACTATTGCTAACTATTTTATCAGCCCATATATCTTACAATGCTTTATCTCATTGCACGAATCTATATGTATGTGGCTTCACATGAGAACCGTGTTGGGGTGTTACAGTTGGCGTCATTCTTTAAAAGTTATATTTGCACCATCATGTTGTAGTTTCTGTACAAGTTCATAGTATTTCTATATCTTTGAATAAGGTTAACATTGAATGTTCATCATAGATTATTCCCTGACTTGTATTAATCGTAGACATATATTGGTCTTGGACAGGCTCTACTGCAGACAATGTTTCACTCAAAGACACATCCTTATGAGGGTAGGCTATCAGCTAAGGTTGAATATGAATGCAAAATGAAGGGAGCCCAGAGAATGGCGTAAGATTTTTCCTTTCCTGGATGGTCGGATCTGAAAATGTAATTTATTATTTTATCCACTTTATATATGCTATTTTACACTTGAAAATGTCTGGTGGAATAACAGAAAACATTGTAATTGAAATTTGGTTTGTGGTGGTATAGTTGGAGAGATTTTTCCAGTGTTTTCATGTTTTGCAAGGATTTACTAATTTCATCCTCCATTACCAGGTTCAATCCTGTGGTTGGTGGCGGGCCTAATGCTAGTGTAATACATTATTCTCGGAATGATCAGAAAGTGAGCTAATTATCAAACCCGCTATCTACCTTTTGTGTCATAATATAGACTAAGAGAACATAAATATTCTTCATTTATGCTTACAAAGGTTTATGTACATTTTTTTCAGATAAAAAATGGGGATCTTGTCTTGATGGATGTTGGTTGCGAGCTTCATGGTTATGTCAGTGATATTACTCGCACCTGGCCACCCTACGGCAGCTTTTCTTCAACACAAGTAAGTCATTGCTGCTTCTTGTACAAATTCTATTGATTGCTTTCGTTTTTATTCCTCTGTTACTCAAGAAGCTAGTATTTCTTTTGTCTTTATCTCTATTCCATTTAGGCTTAGAGCTTACAACTGTATTTTCATAGTGGCATGCAATCTTATTAACAGAAATATGCTTTAGCCTCAAAGCTTTTTAACATGACATCAAAGATTTTTGCAGCCAAAGAGTCTTCTCAGGAGGAGCCAAATCTTGACACAGCTTTTAGCTTATTTTGTTGGTTTTTATTTTATTTTATTTTTTTGGAACTCTTCAACTTTGTTTTTATTTTGTAATTCTCTTAGTGCATTGGAGCATAATATTAATAAACGAGACTTATCCATGAATCTACATTTCAGGAAGAGCTCTATGATCTTATTCTGCAAACAAACAAGGATTGTGTGGAGCTTTGCAAACCTGGTGCTAGCATTCGAGAAATACACAGCTTTTCAGTATGATCTTTTGAGTCCAAGTTGTTATGTTTCTGTTAATTTCACTTGAGAATTTCATCTTCTCTGCACCTTCTCATAAGCAATGAGACCCTTATCTTACCCTAATCACTCTCTCTTGCATAGGTTGAAATGCTTATCAAAGGACTCAACGAGATTGGAATTCTGAAGGATTCTAGAAGCAGTTCCTACCATCAGCTGAACCCAACTTCCATAGGTTTCCCTGTCCATTCCTAGACAAAATTTTAATTTGTTGTTTTGCCGATATAGGCATGAATGAAGATATGGTCTTAGTTTGTCGAAGTTTGAATTGGCTAATCAAGAAGTATTACGAAGTTGATATTTTGTTATTGACCACCTTCTCTGTGGGTTTTTTGTTTTTGTTTAAACGAGGTCGATAAGATTTGTTGGTTTATCACTGTTCCCAAAATTTTAAGTTTTTAGGATGTGGGTTAACACTTATTTGTATTAGTTAATCAAGATGACATGTGCCACCAATATATTTTGTAACTGATAAATTTGTTCTCTTCTACTGTCCAGGTCACTATCTAGGAATGGATGTCCATGATTGTTCCATCGTTGGTTATGACCGTCCTTTGAAGCCAGGCGTTGTAAGTTGCCTCCCTTATTTCAAACTCTGGGATGTGCTTCATAGCATATTTAGGGATATGGGAGATAGAATGCAAGTACATATATTGCACACAGAATCCCTCAAATTGTCTTTTTTCATAGTGTCTTTATCCAATTGTATGTACACAAACTCTGGCTAAATGTTTGCACTGCATGCGCGATTCATTGTATGCTCTAATCTTAATTTTTCGTTTTTGACAAAACTGTTTTGTTTGTGCACAGGTGATAACAATTGAACCAGGAATCTACATCCCATTGTCTTCTAATGGTCCTGAGAGGTATTTTTGGGCTTAGCTAAGTCGACAAAATAATTGTTTTTTTTACCAACTTTGAAATGCTACAAATCAGTTTCCTTACTAGTCAGGCCCATCTACACTGTACCATTGCCCTTGGACAAGCAGTTGATCTCAAAGAGGTTCAACTGACAAGTCCACCGTACAAAAAAGTTTTAATGCTATAAGCTGACTTCAAACATCATATATTTCTTTGAACTTTTTTGCTCTACTGCTATCCAATGGTGAGTTTGAATGAGAAACTTTTCACTCAGTTGAACGCCTCATGCTCATGCATAGGACATCAATCATCTTACCATATCTTTCAACCTTTTTGGTTTAAGTGTACTGATACATAAATTGATGTATTTGGGATATATGATGCAGGTATCGAGGGATCGGAATAAGGATTGAGGATGAGGTCCTCATTACAGAGACAGGTTATGAGGTATATCATTAAATGAGAAATTTTATATGATTTTTGTTTAGTGTTAACAATTTAGGTTTGCTTGAACCTCCCCGGGTCTCATTTGATGATCCTAGTTTTGTGAATTTCTGTTTTATTAATGCCTCTTTGAATAGCCATACGAATTGGATTTTGATTTCATAAAAGGTTTAGTTAGGAGGCAGATATTAATCCATGGTCTATTATGACTGACTAAGGCCACTCTGTCTCTTTTCATATCAATTGTCCTCCAAGCAGCGTCACACATTCTCTGTCTAGCTGCTGTAAATTCGTAACAAGCATGATATTTCTGTGCATGCCAGGTCCTGACAGGGTCGATGCCGAAAGAAGTTAAACACATTGAATCCTTGCTAAACAACTTTCCCCATGGTAAGTATAATGCAGAGCCACAACAGTGAGAGAGCTTCATCCATTTGATGTGCCCTTGTAAAATAAGCGTACAATACAGATAGAAGGAATTCGCTCGACCATTCATGTCATTCAAAAGCAAAGAGCTCGCTAAATGTTCTTATTCAAGGCATGGCATTTTCCTGCAGATACTTGACGCGGGCTTTTAGCAAACTTAATTCTTGTGTATCCAAATTTTCAATCTTTATAATTGTTCCCATTTTGTTCTATTGCTATTATCATTTTGGCCACAGAACAAGTTTTGCTTTTAAATGCAAGTATATTATTTCCAAATAGCTATCTAATCTATTTCTATGCCTCACTTGTACTTCGAAAGCAAATTGGACGTTTTTTCTCTAAACGATAAAGCAATGTGGATTAGTTAAGCACCTTCTTTCTTATCGTTATAAAGAATTCTATAGTGATGGCCTTATATATGGTCCTTAGGTGCTCATAATTATTTAATTAAATTGATTAGCTTAATTCAACGGTTGAGAGATAGAACTTCACTTAAGGGGCCATATATAAGGCTTTCTATAAAAATTAAAATTACTTTAATGTTCTGGCCTTTAGCAGACCTAAAAATTATTTATGGCCCATACATATATGCATGGAGGGTTTTGACCAGTGGACTTGTTCAATTCAAGTGCATTTACATGGTTTGGTTTGGATGTTCATAGTTAGGGGGGTCATGGTTAACCATTAATGGAATAGGTTGAAGCTAAAGTTGTTGCATTTATAGGATGATTATGAGTGCTATAATCAATGCGTATACAACTTTATCTTTCCTACGCTCTTCGGTTATTTTAGCAATGCACCTACAAAAAGTTCGACAACGATGGATGATTCTCTTTTAGTTTATGTACTCTATAATTTATTAAAAATATTCAATCTGGCACAATCGCGCTAACCTTATCAAACAATCCGTGAATGATGATAACATGAGCTTGGTGTGATTTCTAATTCATGTAATTTATAATAATAGGGTTCATGGATCCAACGTGATTGTGATTGATTGGATTATTCAAATATCAACCAAGTAGTAAAATACATTTTAAAATCCTTTGTCAAACGACCCAATTTTCCTCCAAAGATTTGTAGTTGGCTTATACGAAATCATTTTCATTTTTATCCTACAAAATTTTCTTTAGTTAATTCAGTTGAACAATCTTCTTTGGATTTATTATGAATGATGCCAAAACTTCGAACAACAAAATCTTACAAATTTAAAAAAACTTAGCACGACATAAATAGACTTAAAAAGAAAAATTCTTGCTCATTAAGAAAAAGATGAAGAAGTCGGCCAACCGAGATGTACGTACGGTACATACATCTGAAACTCAACGTACTCATTTAATTTTGTCTACATATGGACTCCATGTAAATCAATACATATACTGAAAATTTATTAGATGTAGGTGAGAGAGTGCCTCATTCTCTTTCCTTCATTCTCCTTCTCTCGTTCTCCCAACAGTTCACTTATATTTTCAATCCCCACAAATAGGTTACCGTTCCCAACTACATCCCACGTGGAGCATTCTCATTGGTTGCCGCCTTAACCCTCCTCTTCCCCATTAATTTCGCCATAACTCCTTCCCAGCTGTGTCATGAATGCATGCTTAATATCATAGTTATTCAATACCCCTCCTCTACACCAAAATTACAAAGTGCCCATGCTTCTGCAGAAAAATTTATGTGAAACGAATAATACTGTTCCTCTATTTCCAATCAATCAATCACGTATGAAAAAATTATCAAACGTTGTATTTCATGATTGACCGGAATATCAAAACACTACTATCCTCATTTCACACAAATGTTTCTCATATTTATGTGATAAATTAGCTTGGCTTTATCTAGCACATGAATCTTATCATGATTGATGACAAGCATCATAAGTTTACCTCCATCTTGAGTTCATAATCCAATTTTCAAATAATTTATTCATTATGAAACTATCATACTTAACCAAAATGGCACATTTTGCAATTTTTTGGGGGATAGAAGGGCAAATTTTGAATGGCATGTTGGAGATTTAGAGAATATACAAGGGCAAAGTTTTGGCTTCACACCTATATGAACCCACCACTTTCAACTTAAACTCCCAACCTCACATTCTCACTTTCTTCAGCATTTTTCAAAACCCAAGAAAGCTCTACAAAGTAAAAGAAACTCGACAAGGAAGCAAGAAGATCAAAATGTCTCTTGTGACAGCAGAGATCAAGAGCAAGGCTGATGAGTTGTACCATGGAGATGGAATCTGCCAAGAAAAGTCAAAGAAATTGCTCACAGAAATCAGCCTGCCCAATGGCCTCTTGCCCTTGAAAGACATGGAGGAATGTGGTTATGTGAAGGAGACTGGGTTTGTGTGGCTTAAGCAGAAGAAGAGCACAACCCACAAGTTTGAAAAGATTGGGAAGCTGGTCAGTTATGCCCCTGAAGTCACGGCCTATGTTGAGAATGGCAAGATCAAGAAGCTCACTGGGGTCAAGACCAAGGAGCTCTTGGTTTGGGTGTCACTCAGTGACATTTACGTTGATGACCCTCCAACTGGGAAAATCACTTTCAAGACTCCTTCTGGGCTTTTTAGGACTTTCCCTGCGTCAGCTTTTGAGAATGAGGAAGCTGCTAACAAGGATGTCAAGGACAAGAAGGAAGTGAAGGAAGCCAAGGGAGCTGTGGAAGTCTAAGAAGAGGGTTTAAAATGTTAAGATGACTGCAAGTGTTTTCATATAAAGGCTTTGTCTTTGTTTGTTGGTTCTTGCTTTTTGTCATTCTGATTGTGTTCTGTTGCTTTCAAGTCCTTCTACTAGTGCTACTTTAAAATGAAATAAAATTAGAGTTTTTTTTTCCCCTTATATTTTGATGGGCAGAAGACAATCTTTTATTCCTTATGGTTAGCAATTATCTTTTTAACATTCAAATTAATAGCTAACAACCATGAAAATGAAAGCCTTCTCAAGCAGATTTCTTGCAAACTTTGGATTTTGGACCAAAACCAGAAGCCATGAGAGGCATAAACCAGAAACTTTGGATTAGATTCTGATCATTCAACCAAGCCAACCTTGAACAAACACAAAATCACCCCATCCAATGCCTTGTACCAAATCGCAGAAGCCATTCAAGTTCAATCAATTCAAGGGCATTCAAGTATCATAATGAAAAGAAAGTTGCAACTAACACTTGACACTAGCCACAAAAGAGTCTACCAAATTCAGAAGTTCAAGATTGCTTCTTGATTACAAGGGCTAGTTTTGTAACTTAACCTCCACTACCATAACAAGTACTCGTACGAAACCTTTCCATTTGAACCAGTAATCACAGATGCAAAGCCTGCCAAAAATACACAATCAGACCACAACTAATTAAAGCTCCAAGAACAAATATATTATAAAAATAAGGAAATATGTGACGGTGCTCAAAGTCATACTATCATCATCATTTGACGCTGAAACTGCACACATGGAGTAGGTTTCAGCAGGCAGGTGGAACTGCAACTTTCAACTCTTATTCATTTATGAACAATGTTTTTCAGATGATTATTTATGAACAACTTTCTGCACCAACTTTCTATTTATTGATCTTTAGGTAAGGGCCCTAAGTTACCAAAAATGCGGATCAATGTGCGAAGCAGAATGGGAACAGGGATTTCATACATCACTTAGCCCGGAACATGGAAAGATGCTTGAACCAATGGAAGTCAAGCTTTTAAATGTCATATATCATTTTCCTTTCGAAACTGAATAGTATAGGACCAAATTTTTGAGACTTGGACAAGGCTCTTGAAAATATCCTTGGATTTGGTAGTTTTTCCCATTTTATTTACATTTTTGTTCACTTTATTCATATTTGGCATGCTGGTAAAAGTTTTTAGAAAGATGCTACAGAAGTTAGAACTCAGCTCTTTTCCTAACTCTCTAACTGACTCACATGAGGAGGAGGATCCACATGGATTCTACATTATTCTGCATCTCATCTCATGTAAAAGGGTTTAGGTTCTCAAGCATTTTCCAAGTTTTTTTTTTTGGTCAAAACATTTTCCGTGTTGGAAAATGGTAAAACTTTGCTTTATACTTCAATATATAAAAACCTTGAACATGGCAAAGTAGAACCCTGATGTCAATAAGAGTGGCTGAAAGTTAGATAGATAGAAGTTCATACCTGAGAAGCCATAACCCATTTGCCACCAATCCAATCCTGATGAAGCCTTAACTCAGAGTGCTGAAATTCAATTTCCTCATAGGTGCCCCTGAAGTAGACTATGTATCTTGAGCCCCTAAGAACCTTTGAGATCACACCAACCCACCAACCATCATTGTAATATCCATCAACCTCTTGAAGCAAACTGAAATGATCAACAACAGTTTCGGGTGGACAAGGTCGTATGTGCAGCGTATCAATCTCTTCTCTCAAAAATGCTGAATCATCTTCAGTCCTCAAACTCTGGTATTCAATAAGGAACTTGTCCTCCCCCACAGCTTCCACTATAGTTGCAGCAAACCAAGCACCATTAAAACCCTCTTCGTCACTGCTAACCTCAACTGGCGTTCCTTTGGTAAAAATCTCATGAGTTGACACTTTCTGCAATTTAGAAATCTCACCTTGTCAAATTTGAACTAAAGATAAATGAGATAAAAATGACCAACAATAAAAAGAAAAAGAATGTGCCCAGAAAAAGGAAGAAATGCTGACAGACCAAAATTGGTATACAAAAACCACAAAGGAAAGAAAATATCATTTTCTATGCTCTTTAGACTCATATCATCCAAATAAATTTGTTAAGAGTTTCAAATCTTAAAACCTCTAGTCAACATTGGCCCTTGTGAGGCATCATCATTGGTCATTTTATTAATGTGAAACTCTGATGCTTGATTTCTAGTGAAGGAGACTGGACCTCAAAATCTTAAGGGTGCTAGTTGTCTTATTTCCCAAAGTATTATATTGTGATCCCAATGCAAGAAATCCCTTGCAATCTTTTAACCCAAATTGCAGTTGATCAAACTAAAGCTCAAGCACAACAATTCCTACTTATTTTAGCCTACATGCATACACTTTCCTTCTTTATCTAATTTTTACTTCTTACAAATTGATCGGTAAGAAATTTAAATAAATCATATTCACTCAAGCTGCAGGAAATTAAGGAAAAAAAAGGGTCTGGGTCCTCGGTCAATCTCTAACAAATAAAAGGAAATATTTTTTGGGCCATTTTCCTACAAACCAAACAAGCCTAGAAAAACCTTTCGAAAAAAGAAAAAACCGAACTATAAGAACTGAAAAGTTTGAAATTTTTTCTTACCTCTCCTTCTTCTTCTTCTTCTTTCAAGGAAGGCTCCAAATTCTTGACGGCCGATCGGCGGTTGATGTTTGGATTGGGTTTGTTTCTGCGTCTCGGAGGCATTGTGGGGTTTTGGGTTCGTGCTTGGCAAGTTTGAGGCCAGTCAATGTTTTAGTTGTGGTCTTTCACTTTCAACTATGTACTTTGAGCAGTATATATTATGTCGACGTGTCAATAGTTTATTGGCAAACATGGTGGGACTTTGGGGGACAAACATGGCGGGATTGAAGAGAACGAGACCATTTAGGCATTTACCAAGAACTGCCACTTGGGTTTTTCAACAAAGTTCAAACCTTTTAGCTTTCTCTCCATCTTAATGAGTTTGGCTAAATTAAAGCCTCTAACTTTAGCTGCAAAATCCACTTTGAATCACAAACCCATGTCCAAAACAACCATAAATTTGTCAATTTTAGAGACCCATTTGCCCAAATGCCAAAATCTCAAGCAATTCAATCCCATACTTTCTCAGATGATCCTCACTGGCTTCATCAGGGACACATATGCTGCAAGTAGAATTCTCAAGTTCTCCACCGACTCTCCCTTCGTTCACATTGATTTGTCCCTGAGAATTTTCAATCTGATTGAGGACGCAAATGGGTTCATTTGGAACACTATGATGAGAGCTTATATACAAAGAAACTGCCCTCAAAAGGCTTTAAATTTATACAAACTGATGGTGGATAAGAATGCGGAGCCTGATAATTACACTTACCCACTTTTGGTTCAAGCGTGCGCTATCCGGGTATCAGAGTTTGAAGGAAGACAGATACATAATCACATTTTGAAGACGGGTTTTGATTCAGATGTTTATGTTCAGAACACATTGATCAATATGTATGCTGTTTGTGAGAATATGAGTGATGCCCGGAACTTGTTTGATGAAATTCCTGTTTTAAATCCAGTGTCTTGGAATTCGATTTTGGCAGGGTATGTTAGGGCTGGGGATGCGGAGAAGGCAAAGCTTATATATGATCGGATGCCTGAGAGGAACACAATTGCTTCGAATTCTATGATTGTGTTGTTTGGTAGGACAGGTTGTGTAACTGAGGCTTGTCGATTGTTTAATGAACTGCCCGAGAAAGATATGGTTTCCTGGAGCGCATTGATTTCTTGTTATGAGCAAAATGAGATGTATGAGGAGGCTTTAGCTCTGTTTCTGAGAATGGTTGCTAATGGAGTTATGGTGGATGAGGTTGTGGTGGTCACTGTTCTTTCTGCATGTGCACGCTTATCAATTGTCCAGACAGGGAAATTGATCCATGGGCTAGTTGTGAAAATTGGAATTGAAGCTTATGTTAATCTTCAAAATGCCTTTATTCACATGTATTCAAGTTGTGGGGAAATTATGGCTGCCCAAAAACTGTTCAATGCAGCCTACCACTTGGATCAGATATCCTGGAACTCGATGATATCAGGGTACTTGAAATGTGGTTTAGTTGAAAAGGCTAGGACATTATTTGATTCCATGCCTGAGAAGGATATCGTGTCGTGGAGTGCAATGATATCAGGTTATGCTCAACATGACCGCTTCTCAGAAACTTTGGCATTGTTTCAGGAGATGCAGCTTCGTGGAATCAGGCCTGATGAGACCACTTTGGTGAGTGTTGTCTCTGCTTGCACTCATTTGGCGGCCCTTGATCTCGGCCAATGGATTCATGCTTATATAAGGAAAAATGGCCTTAAGATTAATGTATTTTTGGGAACAACCCTTATAAACATGTACATGAAATGTGGGTGTGTGGAAAACGCATTGGAGGTTTTCCAGGGGACTGCAGAAAAGGGAGTTTCTACTTGGAATGCTCTTATTCTTGGGTTGGCAATGAACGGGTTGGTGGAGAAGTCACTTGAAATGTTTTCAGAGATGAAAAAATGTGGCGTGGCACCTAATGAGATAACCTTTATTGGAGTTCTCGGGGCTTGTCGACACATGGGCTTAGTCGATGAGGGGCGCCGCCATTTTGATTCCATTGTCCAGGAACACAAGATAGAACCCAACGTTAAGCATTACGGTTGCATGGTTGATCTTCTGGGGCGTGCTGGTATGCTCAAGGAGGCAGAAGAACTCATTGAGAGTATGCCAATGACACCAGATGTTGCTACTTGGGGTGCCTTACTAGGGGCATGTAAGAAACACGGGGACCACGATATGGGAGAGAGGATAGGAAGAAAGCTCATTGAGCTTGATCCTGACCATGATGGGTTCCATGTATTGTTGTCGAATATATACGCTTCAAAAGGTAACTGGGATGATGTTCATGAGATTAGGGAAATAATGGTGCAACATGGGGTGGTAAAGATGCCAGGTTGTAGCATGATTGAAGCAAATGGAATAGTTCATGAGTTTTTAGCAGGAGATAACAAACACCCTCAAATAGAAGAGATTGAGAAGAAGCTAGATGAAATGGCTAAGAAACTGAAGATGGAAGGTTATGCACCAGATACGAATGAGGTTTCATTTGACATTGATGAAGAAGAGAAGGTAACTGCTCTTTTCAGACATAGTGAGAAACTCGCTATTGCCTTTGGGCTTATCTGTACAAGTCCGCCAACACCAATAAGAATAATAAAGAATTTGCGAATATGCAATGATTGTCACATGGCAGCAAAGTTCATCTCGAAAGCTTTCAATCGAGACATTGTGCTGAGGGATCGGCACCGGTTTCACCACTTTAAGCAAGGATCTTGTTCTTGCAAGGATTATTGGTAGCAGACTAGTATTACATAACCAAGTTGGTAAGAACATTATTCACCTAGTTAATGTTGGTTTATTGCTTTAGAACTTCTCCGGTTCTACCAAGAACTGGAAAGGCAGGGTGTGGCACCAACATGATGCTTTTGCAACCAAGCTACGTGCGCTGACCACACCAAATAGATCATGGGGTTGAAGATCAATGCAGTTACTACTACCTCTGCAAGGTGAAGGAAGGCAGAGTTTATTATGTTGGATAGAAGAATGAATTCAGAGTTCGAGAAACCAGTGGTGGACATCTAATGGAATGATCTGAACTGTACAAAAGGTCTCATGTTTCTCTCTTTTTCATGGTCACTGGTTCTAAATCTGAAGACACTCTCTGTAATAGCATCCCACCATATAATGATGTGAGCAACAATTACAATAAGAAACTTGTGAGCATTGCTTTTAAGGAATCTCTTACTCCAGTGAGCTTGGATGCTGTTTTGTTAGAATTTAGAATTTGATATGGGAGAGAACTTCATAAGGTACAGTGAGATGACAATGCAATTCATTAAATTCGATGTTGTTTAGCTATTTCTTTGTTGTTTCATATTTATGGCTGCATGTTAATTCAATTCTTTTCGAATAATATTGCAGGTTTGGAGAGAGCTGTTAACAAAGAACTCGTGATTCTCTGGAAAGCAGGATTTTCCCAAGATCGTTGTGTACATGTTGGCTTATAATAAAATGAAAAAACTAATCCTCTTTACCAGGCTGCCCAGTATCATATTCGTTTACAAAAACCTGAGGACATTCTGTTTTTATCAGTTAGGTGTTTCGGCTTCTGTTCAAGTTCCATCATCTAGGTCATGCATAGAGCAATTTAAATCATTTATGTGCTCTGCCTCTTTCATATGCAAAATCATAACTTGCAAAACTCCATATACCAACTTTATATGAGAACCCACCTTATCTCCTACAACAAAACTATAAACCTGGTTTCTTACCTCAATCCAACTCCTTCCCGCCTCTTTCTTATTCTCCATACCTCTCATCAACTTCCTTGTATTCGCAAATTCCCCCCATTCACCTTCAGCTGCATAAATATTTGACAACATCACATATGTGCCCACCATATTTGGCCTCAAATCTAACATCCTCCGAGCAGCCACTTTGCCTAGATGTGGAAGCTCATGTTCTTTACAAGCTCCAAGAAGTGCACCCCAAACAGACTCATCCGGCTTAAATGGCATACTCTCGATTAATTCATAAGCCTCCTCAACTCGCCCAGCACGGCCTAGCAAATCCACCACACACCCATAAATGTCCTGATCTGGAGTAATTTTATAATCATTTATCATAGATTTGAAATACCTCAAGCCTTCATCAACGAGTCCGGCGTGACTGCAAGCACTCAGAACTGCCATGAACACTATTTGATCAGGTCTTATACCTGATTTTACCATCTCATCAAATAATTCAACAGCCTCTTTTCCATATCCATGAGCCCCATATCCGATCATCATGGAAGTCCAAGAGACTAAATTTCTATGAGACATTTGACTGAAAATTTTGTGTGCGTCAGTTATGCTTCCACACTTGGCATACATGTCAACAAGGGCATTAGCCAATGCCAAATTCTTATTAAGGCCTCCCCGAATAATTCTGCCATGAACTTGTTCACCATAGTTTAAAACTGCCAAGTTAGCACATGCTGATATGACACTGCAAAATGTGAAGCTATTTGGACTAAACCCTTCTGTATCCATATGCGAAAATATAAGTAGGGACTCTTTAGAATCAAATCTTTCATATCCGGAAATTAAGGTGTTCCATGTGATCCAATCTCTTTGAGGCATTTCATGGAAGTACTGATTTGCCTCTGATAAACAACCAAACCTGCAATACATGTCCAGTATCGAATTCATGACAGGAAGATTGGACTCAAATCCGTGTTTAATCACTGCTGAATGTATTTGCTTGCCAAAAGTATGCGACCCGATTGAAGCACACGCTCTAATCGCAATTGAAAAGCTAAATGGGTTCAGTTCTGCTTCCTCCTGTTTTGCCAACACATTCAAATATTTCACGTACATTGCATAAAGTTATTTACACTGATACGAAGACTGAATTCTACATATGCTGTAACAAGATATTTACATATTACCTATAGAATTCTTCGAAAAACCAATTCGTTTAAGGAAATGTGTAAGGATGAATCAGCCACTTACCAGCAACATTTGGCGGAAAACTTGAAGCCCACTATAGCCATTACCTCTGTGAGTGAAGCCAGTGATCAAAGTAGTCCATGACACATCATTTTTTTCATGAATATCATTAAAGACCATGCATGCGTCGTCCATGCTAGCACAACAAGTAGCATACATGTCCATGAGTGCATTTTCCACATAAATGGATCCCTGCATGCCTTGCTTGATAGCCCCCCCATGAACCAATGCACCACACGAAAGAGCTTTCATGCCTTTACAAGCCTTCAGCACACTAGAAAAAGTAAAAGCATTTGGCTCCATTTCATTCCTCACCATCTCACAGAACAGAGCCCATGCATGGCTGTGGTGACTGCAAGACGTGTACCCAGCAATCATAGCAGTCCATGCAACCACGTCTCTCTCCGGCATTTCATCGAACAGCTTACGTGCTTCTTTGATTAATCCCCTTTCAAAACATGATTTAATTAAATTTGTAGCTAAAATATTGGGTCTTTTTGGTAAAAATGATGGGTTTAAATGGGTGGTAAAGTTCCAGGCCCACTGAAGTGAGTTTCTGATTATGGGTGGCATGATATGGAAATGAGTTCTGGATAGTGAATTTTGTGTGCTCATTTGTGCCGCACAAAGTCTTTAAACTCCTATTAATGGTGTTCCAAAGCATGCAATTTGGTTCATCTATTGAACTGAGAGACTCTTGTAGACGTGGATTAGGTGAGTTGGATAAGACAGTGAGCCTGTTCCGTTACACCCAAACTTGAGTTTGTAAATTAGATTAATTTAAATTATCATTTGTAAAATAATTTTTTTAAAATACTCTTAAATCAATAGATTCTATTCTATAAAAAAAAAATTAAAAATAAATAAAAATAAAAATCAGTGGGTTCATATTCCAGGACATACCCATTACACAAAATCCTTTGAGATGGGCTAAAGGCCCAAACGTTTTGTCAAAGTAGCCTTGTGTTGCCCACGCGGCCCTTAAATTATTCATATTTTAATCTTATTTTATGTTGGAAATTAGGCTGTTTTTCCTTTTTGAAATTGGCGGATTCTTTTCTACTATTCCTAGTTAGATATCAACCAACCTCCTCTATATAAGGCACACTCGTCGACTGTTGCTGCCACCGAGTCTGCACACATATAGCATACGAGGGTCTCTCACGAAACCTTGAAAATATCACTTTTCTGACTACTTTCCCGCACTTTCTCGGCCACCAAACATCCCAGGCATGTTCCTACTGAACCAAATTCTTCTGGTTTCTTAGGAAAATTGCTCTCATTACTCCCTGATCATAAAGGTAGCATCTTTCTCGTTCCCTCAAATTTCCTCAGCAGCCAAACATGGGTTTATGTGTTTTTTTTAATTATTATTTTTTATTTTCGAAAATGTTGTTTGGTTGGTTGTCTGTTAACTCTTGCACTGTGCTAGAATAGTTGTCACTGTTTCTTTGAGTTCTTGTCTACTTGAGCAACTGTAGGTGTTTTACTTTAACACAGCATATTATTTCTCTTTTTATTTTATGGTTTGGTGCAGAACTTAGAGACTTTGGGCTTTTCTGGTTACTAGTATGGATTTTCTGTGTTTTATTTTTTTTTCTCCCTTCAGTAGTTGCAATTTCTTGTCCTAGGTATAAAGGTTGCAACTTTTTTTATGTACTTTATTCATACATCCATGCAATTATAATTGTTGCATTTACTTTCTCCTTTTTGATATTTTCTTTGTAATATTATAGTAGGTGAATTTTGCAAGTTTTTTGTGCTAGAAAGTGAGATGGAATTTTGGCTAGTACTTTGGAGAGCCTTGACTTTACATTAGCATGTGGGATCCCCGGAAACAGTAAATTATGTGGAAAGTGAATCAGTCTGGAAGTATCATAAACTAGAACCTGTTTGCTTTGTTTGTCACTTTCTTTATCAGTTAAATGAGTTAGGGTTCTTGTTCATTCGCTAGTGATATATCTCCCGAGCTGATTTTGTTAATAATTTATGAGAGAAGAGTGCATTCAATAATCTGGATATTGTTCTTCTCCAAAAATAAATTTAGCCTCATAAAGGTTATAGTTCTAACTAACATGTGGTGAGAAAACGGTAGCATTTTAACCTACTCTCTATCTCTCTCTGCCGCACTCGCACGCACGCCCGTGCGCAATTGCTTCGTGCATATGGGTTATCAATTCTTAAGTTGTTAAGATCTATTCTTAAATTGCAAGATAATGGAATTATAAGATCTGTTATAAAAGTTGCGGGTTTGTGTAACGGCATTGTTAAGACCATCTCTTAAATAAAAGAATCAGGGAATCATCTTTATATGCATGAGAATCTTACTGAATAACTTGACTCAGTCTGGTGTCAACTTGAGTTGCATTTCTATCATATACTTTTAGATTCTGTGTGTCACTCTGATTTTGTGATAAGTTGGCTTTCCTATATTGGCGTAGATTACCATCATTGCTTGTAACCATCATTGCTTGTAACTCAAATATGATTATTGTGTATGGCTTATTTTGATACGCTTATGGTAACTATTAGTGAAACATCTCCTAAATATATATTAATCTTTCCTCTTGTGGTTGAACTTTGTCTTATGTACATTACAACCAGTAAAGGGAGGCATTATTGTAGCAGAGAGGCAGACAGCCGGACATGGCAGACTTAGAAAATTTGCTCCTTGAGGCAGCAGGAAGAACCAATTCAGCTGGGAAAAAACGGCAGCGACTTCCACCTAGGAAGCAACGTGGAGGTTCCTATTCTGATGACGGAAGTGACTCCAGGGATGAAGACTCTGATTATGATCGTAGTTATGCAAGCAGGAAGCCCTCTCGAGTTCCTCTGAAGAAGAGGCTTGAACATGAAAGAAGCAGTGATGAAGAAAGCGATTATGGCGATGGTTCTGACCATAAGGGTGAAAACAGTGATGACTCTGATGTTGGCCCTGATCTATACAAGAATGAAGCTGACCGAAAATGGCTGGCAGAGTTGAGTGAACTTGAAAGAGAGATGATTTTGACAGATCGGGCAGAAAAGAAAGATGGTAAGGATTTTATGGAGAAATTGAGATCAAAGAGAGGCAATGCAAGATCTACCCAATCAAGGAAAGAGACTTCTCCTCTTCCATTGTCTCGCGGTGTACGCTCATCAGCTAGGACTGCTGACAAGTCAGCTGCTATGGACGATGCATTGAATCAATTACGAGCAAAACGTCTGAAGCAACAAGACTCAAAGGCTCACCATAAGTTGAGGGACGCATTAAGAGCAAGTGAAGGTAGCCAGGGTACTTCACCGATCAAGAGCAAGTGGAGTCTGAGTAACTCCAGTCAAATTGAGAATGCAAGTGGGTTACACAGTGAAGATGAAGCATCAAGTGCAGATGGTGAATTGCTTGACAGCGATGATGACGTGTCAGAGCCACCAACATTTCAGGAGATAAAGGAAATTACTATCCCAAGGTCAAAACTTGCAAAATGGTTTATGGAACCATTTTTTGAGGAGTTAATTGTGGGTTGCTTTGTTAGGGTTGGAATTGGGAGATCATCAAGTGGTCCTGTCTACAGGCTTTGCATGGTTCAGAATGTGGATGCCATGAATCCTGACCGGCAGTACAAGCTAGAGGGTAAAGTCACACATAAATATTTGAATTGTGTTTGGGGCAGTGAAAGTTCTGCTGCCAAGTGGCAGATGGCTATGGTCTCAGATTCTGCTCCCCAGGAGGAGGAGTTTAAACAGTGGTTTAAGGAAGTAGAGCGTACTGCTGGCCGAATGCCAAGCAAACAAGAGGTATTAGAAAAGAGGGAGATGCTTCAAAAATCGAATACATATGTTTACTCAGCAACCACTGTGAAGCAAATGCTGCAGGAGAAAAAGTATGCCTCATCAAGGCCAGTAAATATTGCAGTTGAGAAGGATAAATTGAGGAGGCAGTTGGAAATTGCAGAAAGTAAGGATGATGAGGTGGAAGTTGAGAAGATCAAGACAAGGCTCCAGGAATTGGAAGCATCCAGGCAAACCCAGGGGAAAGATACCAAGGCTTTTAGATTAGCTGAGATGAACAGGAAGAACAGGGTTGAGAATTTTAAAAATGCTTCAGGATTGAAACGAGTGAATATGAATCTGAAAGCTGGGGAGGCTGGTTATGATCCATTCTCAAGAAGATGGACTAGATCGAGAAATTACTATGTTGCAAGGCCTGGAGGAGGAGGTGATGAAGCTGCTGAGGCAACAGTCGGAACTGCAGGTGTAGCCAGTAACGAGGACAAAGCAACAGCAACAGGAAAGAGTGGCATGGAAGCAACAGAGGCAGCGCTGGAAGCTGCAGCTGGTGCAGGGAAGTTGGTTGATACAAGTGCTCCAGTGGACAAAGGGACAGAGTCAAATATGCTGCACAATTTCGACCTGCCAATCTCGTTGGCTCCACTTCAGAAGCTTGGTGGACCTCAGGGCGCTCAGATTGCATACATGACGAGGAAACAAAAGATAGAAGCAACAGTTGGGTGCCGAGTGCGGGACGACGGGAAGAAGCATGCTTCGACACTGTCTGTTAATGACTATATCAGAAGAAGAGGGCTTCTCAACTAGATGCTCCACCCTGCTATCCGTTTAAGTAGTGGTTTGTAAGCTTTGCTTCTTTAGTTGGGTGAAGCCGCTCTTATAGTGTTATCGTTAGTCTAAATTTATATGCACCTTTCCAGGACTGTTTTTTCCCCCAACTTTCAAGAAACTTTCAGTCCATTTTCTCTAAGTCTATCATATTGCATTATCTGGTTTACTGTTACGAATGCAAATTTTATGCTCAGTACTTAGTGAAAAAAGATCAATGGGTCCATAGCTCAATGGTAAGAGCATTTGCATTAATGGTCTCAAGTTCAAACCCCAATGACACCTCCCCCTCCCCCTTTCAAACTATGACAAACAAAAAAAGGTGGAAAAAGGCAAATTTAAAGAGCCTCAGCTAAGTGAACAAACCATTCACAAACCTGGTAATAATTATATATTTAAAAAAAATAAAAACTACAGGTTTTCTCTAAAGAAATTTCAAAATAAGTCTGAAAGTCCCTCTGTTTGAATGAATGAATTGAAAATTGTATATAATTTTTAAATGACGGAATTTAGATCTTCATTGTTTGAATTTATGGCATTTAATACTTTCAACATTTGGATTTATTTATGTCGAATTTTGTAAATGACATAAATTATAGTGAAAAATGAATTACTGCTCAATAAAAATTACAAAATAACGCCGCTTTTGGGGGAAATTAAATTCGGGAATCTTACTTTTCAATTTCCACGATTTTTTATGGGCATCATTTAATAAGTTTCTTGTTTAAGTTACCAAACAATGGAAATAACAATTTCTTCTCTTCAATTTCCGACTTTTAGCGAACTTCCGAGTTATTTTCTTCCATCCGAACGGAGTCAAAATCAAACTCTTACTCTGTTAATACAATATAATTCAATTATCCATTATTCGGTGTTAAGTACAAGTAGAAATGTCAATTATCAGAAACCAAAAGGCATTCTGTAAAAGATACATGGAGTAATGTAAACATGTAGTAATTGTTACTAGTACATACAGATGACAGATTACCTTTCCTGCGGTACCCTTAATATTCCCACCATACTTGGTCATTTTAGTTGCTCATTCCGATCAACTCAACTGATTAATCGGATGGCAAAACAAATGCAAATATCAGAATATAAGAAACGAAAACTGTATAATGCACTTTGAAGTCGACGACTGTTCTCTATCCACTTTTTAGTACCCTATCCTAAACTTGTTGCTGTACAGTACAAAGGCCAAATATTTGCCCTTGAAAGAATGAGTCTCATTATATGAGAATCTGAGACTTAGCAGCGCCTCTGGAGCATTTTTTGCGGCCGCTCTTGCTAAGTGCACAAACACAGATCTCAAGAAGTTCATAATCTTCGTCCCAGAATAACAAGGCCGCCTTCTCCGGATTCTCCAACAGCATTTTAGTTGTGAGGTACCCAGCAATAGTCCATGTTTGGTACAGTCGCGATTGCTTTCCGATAAACTTCCCAGTTCTGGTATCGTAGTATTCAGGCCAGCGGTCTGATCGAAGCCTCTTCTCAGCCAAATCAGCTGCCTTTTGAGCTAGATCAATTCTGCCCATCTTGAGGCACGCCAATGTGAACTGAAATAGGATAGCAAAAGAATTTGAGAGGGAAAAGCTAAATTTGAATACATACTTAAAGAAGAAGGGAGGTATGCTGAACATGACCACAGATCACATTTTTAAGTCTCTGCTACCTTCCCTGCCTAACTTCTTCACTGAACCTAAACTACATAAATTCTGAAAGTTTCCAATCCCATAATATACAATGGTTGTATCATGACATCCAATTCCACAAAAATGAGAATTCCTCAAAGTATTTATCTAGCCAGGCAAGGCTTACCTGCCAGAGGAGTGTCGGCCAAGATCCACCATTATGATATGACCAAGGGCTGTAGGAGTCAAGACAAACATATTTCAGTGATCATGAACAAATTTGACGGTACAAAAAGACAATTAGCAAAAAAATGTGCAGGCAACTCACGTATTCTTCGGGTCACTGCCAGTTATTATACGCCATTCTTCAAATTCCAAGGCAGGATAGCATATCTTAAGTGGCATATGCCCCACAAGATCATCCCATTTGGCTTCTATCAAATTCAGTACAGAGTCATTTTGCTTTGGAGTACCCAAAGATGAAACAATGGACCAAAGATTTCCAAGAGTGAAAAACCTAAAGTCCATGTGAGCTGGTTGTAGATTGCCAATAAAATACCCGCCTTCCTCTGGAATCCAGTCCATTAACCACAAAGGAATTTGTTCAGGGTAGATATTGAACTTGTTGGTGGCCTCTGTAGAGTACTCTTCTGTCTTATATCGATATATCTCATTTATCTTTTTCATATCCACCCAGTAATATTCTCTGATGTGGAATGACAACGCGCTGAGTCTGTTGTTGATTGCCCTTACCAAAATTTTGGATCCATCATTTAGAGCAAGCATCTCACGGGAGCACCGAAGAGCTGAGTAAAATAAGGCCTGAAGAATCATATTTGGCACAAATGATATTAGCCCAATGCGATACATAATGTAACTTGAATATGATGCACTAAAACCAATAACACATGGCTGTAATAAGGATGGAATGACCATATAAAAACTGGCATGGTATCATACAAAAGGACATGAACAGGACGCAGCCCAAGATTCTTAAAAAACAGAAGGACGTGAACAGGAAGCATAGTTTTAACAATTTTCAGTATTTATGTTCAACAAGGAAACCACCAACATCCTTAATTTGGACCTATAACCTGTTCCACGTCCTTTTTTACAGTCTCTTAAAGGGCTCTAAGTGTGACATTCAAACAAAGTAGCCCTCTTATTGTAGACTACAGAAAGAACATAAATTGATGAATACTTTAACATCTAATAAGCACCCTCAAGGACTATGCAAAGCAGCTTTTCAACTCACTTGGATCTCAAGGGGATGACCATGGATACCCATACGTCGGTCTATCATGCAGGAGCCATCTGTGACTAAAAGAGAAGGAAACATATCAAACCCATCAGTTAAGCACAGGTTCAGGATCATTTTCAAGCCTGTTTGAACATCCACCCTTTCCTGTAATGCATAGTCACCAGTTATCTTTCCATAAGCCCTCAATAGAATAATCCACCATAATCCTGCCAGAGAAGTTACACAAATAACAAACCATTAGTCATTAGATACTACAACAGAGGAAATTCTTTAAAAATGAATTCCTTCCAAGAAAATCTACAAGATGCACAGGATGAGCACCCAATAACACCAGGATGGCAACAGCAGCAGACTGTGTGCAGCATCCTATAAAAGAATCACATTTTTCATTGGCACAACCAATAAAGTTCTGATATACTTACCAGAATCCACAGGTGCAACCCGGCCAATAGCTGATTCACCAAAATCGGGATCTAAAACTTCTTCGTATTTATTCCCATCAAGAGGCACAGTTCTAACTTTAAAACTTGCAGGCATCAATCCCTGCCCTGGGCTATAGCAATCAACAGTTTTCTCCCAACTCTAAGATGAAAGCAACATATAATTAGGAATTCAAGAAACCTGAATAATTAATTCAAGGTACACTAGCAAAGAGTGTGGTCCACATAAAAATTTACTGAAGTTATCTATAACATCAATAACTTGAGGGAGAACCATTTTTGTTAAAATATATAGCAGTTGATACGTATCACCACAGAAGAATGTAAAGCTTCACCAAAATCAATGGAATATATGTTTTGGAAAGAAAATATGCATGAAGTCAATCCTTGAAATCCAAAATTAGCAATGTCTAAATGAAATAAAAAGGAAATTTGAATATTTGACAACTTGTTAATTGATAAACCAAAGATAAATAAGGTTCCAAACTTTCTATTCATATGGGTTAATCATTCATTAAAAAAGTGATAACATGTATAATCAATGCTCGAGAGGAACGAAGTTCGATAAGTGGATGTGAATGATTACCTGCAATTGCAATGTATGAAGAAGGAAGTTCTTCACTATCTCTCCTTCTCCCTTAAGCAAGAATGCAAGCGCTGATGGAACAAAATCACGGATAAAGACCTGATCATAATTCAATGTTTGCTTGTCACCCGGATCATTTGCTGCAACAGTCCCCACAGGAGTCCCACAATACATCACAACCGAATCCCTCAATAGCTTCCATGCGTCCTTCTCAATATCTGAATACTCTCTCTGCGAATTCACAACCTTAGCTTCATCCAAACCTTCCTGATTACTTACATTCTGTTTTTCATCACTAAATTCTATCCTCGACTCTTCCTCTCTCACAACATTCTCATCCTTATCAATTCTTTCCACTGTCACAGGCTTGACATTGATACTACCCTGAACATATATCCTCTCAAAATTGTTCTCATTCACACGGGTCTCAATCGACGTCGAAAGGTTTCGAAACTTGGATGCAAGCCTAGCAATCACAGAAACACCCCTACTAGTTGTGCCAACACTATAAGACCTAGATATAACCCCAGATTGGCCAAAACTCCAACTGGGAACCTGAGAAGCTTTGAGTGCATCTTCGAAAACGTGTCCAGAGCCCGAAACACGAAAAGGGTTGGTGTGAAATTGGCATATCTGCTCAAAATTGACGCAAAAATTGGACAAATTTCCATTCTTTGCTAAACCATGGTAGCATTTTGCAGGTGGGAACCCGAAAAGCGCCGAGTTTCGACAACTAGTTAGGATTCTACAAGTGGGTTTCATTGTCCAGTGACAAAGCAGACTAAGGGAATTCATAACAAAGAATAAGAAATCTGATTGATGAGCAAATCCAAAACTTTAAAAGACGTACGAGATATTATAACTATATGCATATACAGCTACCCTGTTCCTTTGAAGATTGAGATATAGATAACAGCGTTGGGGTTTTCTTCAAACTTACAGAGAGGGAAGCCGCTCATCAGAGGAAGAGAGATTGTGGCAAAAGTAAATGGTGTCTGAAAATTTTGGATGAGAGATTGGCTCAGATTAAATGGGGAAGTTAGCTTTTATACGTAAGCGGTGGCGCGTTGGAGACTGCGTTGAAAAAGGACTCGCTTGGCAGAGAAAATTAATTCTTAGATATTTTTCTATATAAATGAAGAAAAAAAATGAAAATAATAATAATAATAATAAATAAAGTTATCATGAAAATTATAATGGAAACTCTATTTATGACAATTTCTAAGTAGATTTGCTTTTCTTTGGCAGAAAATAAGTAGAAGAAAAATAGAAAATTTACTAAAAGAAAAATAGAAAATGTAGATGTAGGCAAGTTTGATGTTTCCTCCAAAAGCATAAAAAATGGCGGCTTCTCCACGTTATACGGTACTTAGGGCCTTGGGCAAGTCTTAGTTAAGATTTTTATTTTAATTGTACGCAAAAATATAGCTATTTTCTATTTTATCATGGTATTTACTATTTTTCGTTATGGCCGTTTAATTCGTGGACGTAGGCTTTGGAGTTATATTATATTGGATTTGCAGGTGAGGGATAGTGTTGGTGACGTGTCCATGGATTGGTATCTACTACTTTTCAATGTTTTCATCTGCCAATGTGCGCTCGAGACCAATCCAAATCTCAACACTAAGGAAAAAATTTATAGTTTAAGTGGTTAAGAACATTTGTTTCTGCATTCGAAGTCTTAAGTGGGTTTGATTTCCCTTTCTCTTAATATTACTTATATTAAAAATAATAATAAAATAAAATAAAATAAATCTCTGGCACCACTCTAGAATTCTTGCTAATAATAATGGTCATTGGCTCATTTTAAAATTTTCTGGGCCAATATTCAAAATCAAAACCTCTGTCAAATGGGTTTGGAGATATGGCCCATTTTTGTTGGACTGACTTGGTATTGGGCCTCAAATTCATCTTTTCCATCTGTGTTTTTCTTTTCTTTTAGCATTTTTGGGCAGTGTCAGGTAAAGTAGTTAGTTAATGATATGGTATGATTATGAATGATAAGGCTGTGGATATAAGCAACAAAATCCAAGAAAAGGAAAGGAGGAGGAGGATAGGAAAACATGGCAAGGTTGGTGGTAGTGCAGCATCAGCAGCAGAGACAACCTTCTCTCTCTCCTCTCCCTTCTTCTCTCTCTGACTTCAATGGCACCAGACTCCACACTCAACTCCAGGTTCTGCTTTCTGTGTCAGTCTTTGACAAATTTTGTTCTACTTTCTGTTCTAAGTTCCACAATGTTGGGAATCTCAATGGACTGATTTACCTAATAAATGGATGGCTTGTTTTCTTCGATGATAATTTTATAACTTGGCAATTCTTTTAAGCCCTATTAGCTTTGAAGACATCCTTCTCAGAGCTTGGCTACAAGTAATGTAGTTCTTAACATCAATATACCATTTCCAGTATAGGAGAAAGGTATCACAGCCAAAAGAAGCATTACATGTTACAGCATCAAATGCAAAGAAGAGTCTTACAGTGGGTGGCATCCAATCCATTGGCGTGTTCTTGTCAAGACTTTTCGTCAAAGACGGTCTTCAGGTACTTACCATTTTCAACAATTTTGTCTTTCCTTTTTCCTTTTGCTTATGTGTCTTCTGCCTTTCGTTCTAGTTTTCCATTTCTTATGTCTCAGGCACTTGACTTTGAACTTACTTTGGCAGCTGAGTTTGCTTAGCAGACCAAGAACACCCATCACAGAGCAATTGTCAGGTGAATCAAATAAGGATTGTGCTTATTTTTCTTCAAAGGTATGCTAGAAAGTTGTCCTCTATGGCACACATTTGTGAATTTGACATGAAAATTCCACATAATTTTTTCTACTTAATATATATTGCTAATATATAATCAGACTAAAGAATTTGCAGTTCCTAGGAGGAATGCAATGACCTTAATCTTGTCATCTTACATCTTCTCTGGAGTCAGTTTTCAGAGTGTTGCATTTGCTCAACAATCTGTTATTGGGTTAAGGGAATACATAGATAGTTTTGATGGGTATTCATTCAAGTACCCTTCAAACTGGATCCAAGTCCGAGGTGCTGGAGCAGACATATTCTTTAGAGACCCTTATGTTCTTGATGAAAATATCTCTGTGGAGTTTTCCTCTCCTTCATCCTCCAACTACAAGAGCGTGGAAGATCTTGGTCCGCCTCAAGAAGCCGGAAAGAAAGTACTTAAGCAGTACCTGACAGAGTTCATGTCTACAAGACTTGGCGTGAGGCGCGAATCAAAAATTCTTTCCACATCTTCAAGAATTGCTGATGATGGGAAACTTTATTATCAAGTCGAGGTAAGGTGGTGATTGATTGTGATGTTTGTAAATGTCTCTTCTATGCATTTTACAGCACTTATTAGATCAGCCATAATCTGCCTCAATGGTGGGGTTGAAGAACTCTAGGCTTCCTTTGGTTTGGTAGAAATTATATGATCTATGTATGCCAACCAATTCTGAAAGAAGCATTTCTCACTTTGATTATTTGCTTTAAGTTCTTTGCCTGCATTATTTGAGTACTTTATTTATCATGTTTTTTTGAAATGTGTTTTCTAGGTAAACATAAAATCATATGCAAACAACAACGAGCTGGCTGTTATGCCGAAAGACCGATTAGTCCGCATGGAATGGGACAGACGGTACCTTTCTGTCCTAGGAGTTGAAAACAATCAGTTATACGAGTTGAGATTGCAAACACCAGAAAATGTGTTTGTGGAAGAAGAAAGTGATCTTCGACGGGTTATGGAGTCCTTCAGAGTGAACAAGATTGCTGCTTAGATACCATAAGGTTGTACAAAATTTTGTAATCCAAGGTTTCCTTTTCCTTGTCATCCTTTCTCTTCGGATGCCAATTTTCAGTTCTGGTTATGCAAAACATCGATTGTTTAATTTGATGCATGCTCTTAGTTGTTGTAAGATTTTTCTTTGGTAGTATGTTATGTTGACCGCATTTGAGAAATTTGTCCAATTGAATGATGTGCCCAATTCCAATTTTTCGAAACCATTGTGGATGAATATGATAATCAAAACCAATAACATGAGGCAATTCAAATGTGAAATATTGAAAATTCTAACACCATCTCAAACAAACATTGTAATTTTTTTTTGTTCAGTCAGTATGTAATTTGCAGTACAGGGGACAAAATCTTCAGATATGAATTACACCTAAATTAAAGGAACTCTCAAGACCAAGATGCTATGTTACAAAAAACAAATTTACAAATGACGCATTGCAGTACATGATGACAATTAACCTCATTCCGAGCAACTTTGCAAATTGAAACTCATATTTATGACCTGACTTCAAATTCCCCTGCTCGAGTGAGAGCTCGAAAACCCTTGTAAGGCGGTTTTGGTAGATTTTTCAAATCCAGTTTATCTATTTGCAAGCCAGAGAGAGCAACACCCATGATCCTAAAACCCACTTGAAATGTGGGAAACACATGAAGGCGCTCTAATCCTGTCTCAAGTACTAATGTTCCAGACATTGCAGGGGCTTTGTCTTTAGGAATCCGCCCAATTGACCACGAGCAAGTCTACAAAAAACAAGAAGCTTTCATTATATTAAAACCAAAATCCAACCAGGAGAACTATGCATTCTCATACTTAACTTTTTCTGAAACTGCAGATATTGCAATCAGAAAGCATAACAGAAGTGAAGAATATTATTTGTCTTTAGAAAAGAAAAACAGAAGACATTCACTACAATTTCATCTAAGAATTACAACTGATAATCAAAATTCAAGGGCAGTTGTCATGCCAAGGATGAGTTAAATCACAATTCTGGGTTGTTAGTACCTTATTAGCAAGAATGTTCACTGTTCCATAATTTGAAGTCAGGTCAGCTGATAAAATGCATGGAGGCAGTTGAAATTGCACAGTTATTGAATCAATTGTCTTTCCAGGATCATTTCGTATTCCAACCAACACACTCACACGACATGTCCCGGCGTCTGAGGTTAGCTGGGGCTTTACGTAGATTGGAGAGCTCTTCAACTTTCTAACCCTGCATAAATAAGTATAGAATTATTTAGAAAATAAAACAAGGCCAGAGATACTGAAATCTGCACACTTTATTAAGTAGTCTTAGTATCTTCCCCCAAACTTATCCATATTGCACATTTAGATATTGAGCACCATAATAATTAACTATATTACCCTTTAACAAGCTACAGTACTGTCTAAAACTTAAATAAAAACAGAGTAAATTTTAATAACCTAAGTGTCCCTTTAACACCACACACCTGTAGCTCATCAGTTTAAACTGTCCATCAGGAGGCACAAATGACAGAATTTGTTGGGATTCCCAAGGGCGAAATCGAACACATGGATGGAATCTTACATCATCAAGAATAGAAGGGTTTGCAAATGAAAGAGTCAAATCAGGAACACCTGAGAGATGGGAGTTCACTTGCACTTCACCATATATCTCACATTTCACCAGGACCCCATCCCTGAGCAGCACACACACAACTTTAAGTACAAAACCTTGAGATATAAATTATAATCATACAAAGCATTCAATTATAACTACCAAGTCTGCAAATCTTCATACAATAATCATCACCATCCAAAAATGATAAAATTATAAATTAAATTGCAACCATTATCTTCAAGTAGATTATTCTCCTCTTCAAACTTCAGATAAGGCACTACTATTCTCATCCAACTTATTCAAAAAGATTGCGGACGCAAAAGGGTGAACAAAATTTTTCATTCACTTGAAGAGGCCATGTGATTCATATAGTTTGAAAAATGAATAGAATATCCCAAGCTCCTTATCTGTCTGTTTCTAGATTGTAAACAGTCACCAATTACGAACAGGAAGCATAGTCATTAATACATGGAATCTTTAATCCATACCAAAAAGAAAAGGATGGAGATATCTTATCAAAGCATTAAAAAAGAAAAAAAGATTGACCTGTTTACAATTGCATCCATTTCTTCAACAAGATCAACATAAACTTCATTGTTAGCATATTTCGGGTCTGCTGTTCTCCATGGAATGCAAGATGATGTTGCACCTGGAAGTGTGTCACTCATGTTGGAACTGTTGCCTGTCACAACACTCAACATCTTGTTAACTATATTTGGTGGAGCAATCATCTCTCTCAGAATATTAGGTTCTGTAGTGAGAGGGAAGCCATTGTCAATCATCTCATCCAGAAGCTGCACATTGCAGTAAAGATTTTGGTCAATTTAATAAGCAAAACTCAATATGGAAAACACTAGATTCTATCTAATTAGCAGCCAGGTCCTAGTCAGTAAACAATCACAGCCATGGAGGGTAAGATGTTGAACTAGGCCACGTTGCTAAAATTCTACATTGTAAGCTGTTGACGCAACAATCACAGACTTAGAGGGTAAAATCTGTCCACACAACAGACACGCATTCTAGGAGAAATTAAGACACTAGATGACAGTAATGCATTCACTTATGAAATCAAAATAAGCAGAATAAGTATACTTAAGACACTTGCCTCATATACGATGACAAAGTTATCTTTTATCAAGTCTTCATTCAAGCCACCAAGATAATCTGAAAGGACATCAGCTACCCTGCAAAGGAACTATAAGTCAAATGGTTAAAGGTCAATCTTGTTTAATGCATACATAATGACATCATAAATGCAAACTACATTCAGCATTGATATCACCTCAATGGCCATCAAAGGCGGCATTTCAACTTGCGTACATGCTAAAAACGTTATCCCCTCGCGAAGAATTTGGAAAAGATAATGGGTTGGTGAAGCAATCACTGGTTGCAGCTAATAACAAAACCACAAGTATTATATTGAGAAGCATAAAAAATGGAAACTGATAATGTGGCAACCCAAAAACTTAGAAATGAAGCTAGAAAATATATAATTTGGTAACCAAAAAATAAAGGCCAGATTGCCATAGGTACCTTGGGGAAATCACCTTGAGAAATGGTATGTTCCCAAAACCATGCACATATGGAACGGTCCACACGCTGCCCTGTAAGCTGTTTCTCCAGCATTACCTCACTGTGAAATCCCAAAAATTAGCATAAAGTGAAATCTTTTTTGTTCTACTAAAATTCGTCAATTAAATTTGGAGATCAAATGGGGAATCTCTAAAAGAGAAAATTCAATGACTAAATAAAAGCAATACAAATTCAACTGGGTTGAACGTGATTAAACAAAAGAACAAAAAAATAGTAATTAGCTATGATATAATAGAATTCACAGATTTGGCGACTAACCCAGAATCTGATAGCAGAAAAATGCACTGCAACATCTCTCTATTTTCGTCAAGGCGGTAAATTTAACGAGAGTGAAGCTTGCGGAGATTAATATAATCACAGATTAGCTCATTAGCATCTCTCTCTCTCTGAAGCCAACGAAACAGAAGAAGAAAACACCTGCTTTATCCTCTTCAACAGCAGAACTCTTCTTCTTCGCATCCAGCTTGTTGGATTCTGATTCAGTGATTGCTGGGCTACTGGGTTTTTTTACCATCAACCAATATTGTAGAACGAAAGAAAGGCCCAAAATTTAACCCGAAACCTAACCCAAATGAAAAGCCCAACCCAACTCATTGCCTTTTCGGAGCAATGGGCATTGCCGCTTTAAGGCGCGAAAGTGTTGGTCGGTACGGCGTCGTTTTGACATTGTATTTTTATTTTTTTGAATGGCTGAGGAGTCGATGGAGTGTGGATATAAACAAATCAAAAAAGAGTGGTGGTGGGTCATACCGTCTTATCCTCACTGAATGTTCGAAGGAGAGAACGCCAAGAGAAGAAGACGACGACGACGACATGAATATTTCAAGAATTTCAGTGAACCCAAAAGAGATAGAGAAAGAAAAAAGAAGAAGAAGGTTGGTCTCGTGGTGGATACAGAATTCTAGTAATAGAAGAGAGGCATGGCACGGTTGGTGGCTGTGCAACCGCAGCGGAGACACCCTTCCTTCTCTCTCCTTCCTCCTTCCTCTCTCTCTGACTTCAACGGCACCAGACTACTTCACTCCCAACTCCAGGTCCTCTCTCTCTCTTGTTTGAAATGAGTATAAGCTAGCTTGTTCGGTCAATTTAACTCATTTGTAGGAAAGTGTATAACTTTACATGCATTTCTTAGTTAGCGGCCATCTATTAATTGTTGCAGTGTAAAAGAAGGGTGTCACAGCCAAAAGTAGCATTACAAGTTACAGCATCAAGTGCAAAGAAGATTCTTATAATGGGGGGCACCCGATTCATTGGTCTGTTCTTGTCAAGACTCCTTGTCAAAGAGGGTCATCAGGTATTCTCATTCTCTTTCAAGTTTCGAACTTTTTACTTTCTATCATTTTCCCATTATGATTTTGCTTTTATTTTATTTTTTCAAGTTTTTTGTACCAATGTACTTGTAAACTGGTTTTTCCTTGAACAATGTTTTCAATACGTTGATAAGTTATATCATCAAGTTTTTATCTTGGCAGGTGACTCTGTTTACCAGAGGAAAAGCACCAATCACTCAACAGTTGCCAGGTGAATCCGATAAGGACTACACAGATTTTGCCTCAAAGGTATTGTACTAGTGTCACTGAGGATTTAAAGTCCTTTACTTTAACTTGGAATTCTTTCCCAGATTTCCATTTTCTAATAATCATGTTCGGCTAGATTTTGCACTTGAAAGGAGACAGAAAAGACTATGAGTTTGTGAAATCCAGTCTTTCAGCTGAAGGCTTTGATGTTGTTTATGATATAAATGGTGCGCATAGTCTTTACCTTTAGCCTCTGTACTTTAAAGTTTTGCACTAGAATAAAGTTCTTGTTTACTATACTTACGCTTCTGCGCAATAATCTGTACTTCTGTTGGAAATTTTCAGGACGAGAGGCAGAGGAAGTTGTGCCAATACTGGAGGGACTACCGAAGTTAGAACAGTAAGAACAGCCTACTGATGGATTTTCATATCCTAATTAGTAAAGCAACTTGATTATTTCACCTTTATTTCTTGATGGTTCGCCAGTATAGCCATCTTGTCCTGGATACGGTTTTAGATTGGGACTCGTTGAAGTAGAAGTCAACTCTAATTAGCAAACATGTTATGCTTTGTGTGTAATATTGGCTTCTGGTTAGAACCAGACTATCATAAGAGATTTTATCAAAATATTATAGAGTATGGAAGATTTTGAAATTCTACAATCTCTCTGTCATAAAATCAACCGAGGTTTACCATTTTATTATCTCTGTAAGGCGTACAGAAGATCAATGGTAATGATGTAGTGAGAGATGTGATTGTGAGTCAAAATGGAACTAAAGAATCAATCATGACCTGGAACAATCAACTTTTATAGTGCAGATTAATGATTATAGTTTGTTTGGCTACATTATTCTAAAACTTAACCAAACACTAGCAGGGTAGAACTAATGTTTTGAAGCGGAAAAGATATAGAGTTGCAGTTATTTTCTCTTCTATATAATGCCAAATTTTGGAAGATCTAAGAATTCCACTGATTCTCAGGTATATATACTGCTCTTCAGCTGGTGTCTATCTCAAATCTGATCAATTACCTCACTTTGAGGTATGTTTGATGTTATAAATGGCTTACTTATTCATGTTTTGGGAAGTTGGATCGTTGTTTAAAGAGCATGTAAACAAGGCTTTGTTTTCTGAATACAACTGTGAAATGTAATTTGATCTTTGTCAAAGGCAGAGATTGAAGAATAGCCTTCCCAATTAGACAAAATTATAAATGAAAAGGTTCTAAAACTTTTAACTCGATTTGAGCAGATGAAAATCAAGTCTGGAAATAATTAAGGCCAATCCAGACTTTGCCTACCTGAATTTGGCATGTCAGAAGATGCAAACATGCTTTTCTCATTGTTGAGCTCAGTCTCTTCTTAGCCGACATTTGTAGTTTTTAATATTACTCTTGTAGTGTGATTCAAATTTCAAATCAATCTTATCATGGCAGTGTGAAAATTGAAGCTTAATTAGTTGCTCTAGAGTATTGATGATGCTCTTCCTAACTTATTTTTCCTCTATGCACTTTTTTATCCCTTCCTATTTCATTTTATTGTCTTTCCAAAATCTTAACTTGATGGGGCCTGGTGATAGACCGATGCAGTTGATCCAAAGAGCAGGCACAAGGGAAAGCTTGAGACAGAGAGCTTGCTCGAATCAAAGGGTGTCAATTGGACTTCTATAAGGCCAGTCTACATCTATGGACCGTTGAACTACAACCCTGTTGAAGAGTGGTTCTTCCACCGGTTGAAAGCTGGCCGCCCAATCCCAGTTCCAAACTCAGGGATACAAATAACACAACTTGGTCATGTTAAGGTTAGTGCCGTGCCAGTCTTAATGTACTTTTATATATATATATATATATATATATATATATATATACATATTGTAATTGCAGCATGAGGGCAAGTTTTTAATGTGATTTCGTTTGCAGGATTTAGCGACAGCCTTCATTAAGGTTCTTGGGAATGAAAAGGCAAGCAAGGAAGTATTCAACATCTCTGGAGAAAAATACGTCACCTTTGATGGATTAGCAAAAGCATGTGCAAAGGTAATGACTGTCGATAAGTTTGTAGATTGACAAAAGATTTGTGATGTTCTCAAACTAAAGTCTGTCGTATGTTTTTTCTTTTGTTAGGCTGGTGGTTTTCCTGAACCTGAGATCGTTCACTACAACCCCAAAGAGTTTGATTTCGGCAAGAAGAAGGCATTTCCATTCCGTGACCAGGTGAATATGGTTGCAGAGCATGCATGGCTTGAAACAACCAAATAGTTTACAGCTTGAACAAGGTGGAACTGATTATGTTGTTGATTTGTTGCAGCATTTCTTTGCATCGATTGACAAAGCAAAGAGCGTGCTTGGCTGGAAACCTGAGTTTGACCTGGTGGAAGGTCTTGCAGACTCCTACAACCTAGACTTTGGTAGAGGAACTTTCAGGAAAGAAGCTGATTTCTCAACAGATGACATCATTCTTGGGAAGAGTCTGGTTCTCCAAAGCTAATTGCTATCATCTCTTTTGCTCCCTCCATTTTCATCAATCAGGATCAAGAGACTTGTTACTTCTCAAATCTATGGTGCTATAATTTTCCAAATTATTTTTCTTCAATGCAAATCCCCTTGAGCCAATTAGCAACCATCTTCCTTCAGAGGTTGGGATTTAGTCCAATGTCCAAACATTATCTTGAAACTTTCAGTGTCAAGTCCAGAGACTATCTAGAAATGTTAGTGCAAAAGTCCAACATATTATTAAAAAATAAACTGTGTGACTAGCCCTTTGAATTGTTCCAATGGATTGGGCTGGCGTAAGGCAATGAAATATATCTCATAAATGTAACTATCAACAATCAAAGATAAACAAAACAATTCCAAGCAATCACTCAGATTCAACCACATTGCTCTTTCTTTCTGGGGATACAATTTGAATATCGGTGCCTCTCAGAAGCAGCTTTGGGCCGATTTTGGCATGACAAAGTGAAAAAACAAACACTATCAGTTGGTACGGAGAATAAATTAAATTCGAACACATCATCTCGAGTGTTTCTATTAACAACTTCAACTACAAGTTTATTACATTTGCATCTGAGTATACCCTTCTTTAAAAGTTATAATTTTTTGCTTAGTTTAATTGGAAAACTATTCTAGGAATGAGAAAATCACATATCAAATCAATTGAACTTATCATTCACAGCGTAAGAAGGAAAGTTCCTATACTAAATATAAAAAAATTGCCAAAAGGAGAGTAGATACAAATCAGTGGCTCAAAATCAGGAAATGATAAATAATCCTTAAAATCTTGACCGTTAAATCAGAGATCCAAAATTTAAGGAATCGGTCATCCAAGAATATGTGACCGAATATTCTTTTTTAGAAAAATTAGCCATTTTCAGTCACTTTTCTCACTTTCTGCTATTTTCGTGCCAAGTAGGTCAGTCAATAGTCCAATAGTTCACACTCCATAAATACATTATCTTTTACTATAAAAACCCAAAATATTATCCAAAAGATCTGGTCGGTTAGCATTATCCTATGAAGTAATGGGGCCCCCTTATCCTAGTTTAATTCAAATTGGCCCCACCTATTTAATTTCTTGTGCTAATTAAACTCAAACGCGTCTTACTTTGGACCAACTAACAAAACTAGAAAAAAAAGAGAAATAATAATAAATAAATAAAAAAGAGGGGTGCCTGGTTGCTTCTAGGAGGGTCTACGGTCTACTTTATGCCACGTGGCGCAGCTCTGTTCTTGTAAGTTGGATGCTGCCACATGTCACTCCTCATGCAATCGCGGGACACGTAAAAAATCCAATGGACCCCACTGCACTAGAATATCCCAAAAGTGACCGGCTGTTTGGGTGAAAGTTGGTTTTTACGTGGTAAGATGTGATTGGCCGGCCCCGCGTTAGTAATTTGAGTCAACAGAGAGCGTGCCACGTTTCAGTGCTTTTTTCGACGTGGCAAAGAGCCGGTGAGTTTCGTGTGAGGAGATTTAGAGGTTTGGTCTTTTTCGTTTGGTTGGCACAGCAACCTCTCTGGTCGGTGGTGGTGGAGCAAATATAAACATATGTATTTCTTAATTTTCTATTATCATTTTACCCCTGCAGTTTTTTTTATAAAATAAAAATCATTGGTTTTGGCGCTTTTTATTCTTAATAGAAAGATATTTTCATGTTCAAACAAAAACAAATAAAGATATTTTTACGGGGAAATAAAAAAATCATTAATTTCAGTAAAAAGTGGAAATTTTTAATATATAATTTACTTTAAAATAAATTTCCCCATACTTTAAAAGAAGATATTGGGTTAATAATAAATTTCCCCACTACATGAAAGCAGCCTCGACAATTTCGTATGAATTGCACGTGTGATAATGAAAAAAATACAAGGTTAAAATCGTCTATGAAAATAACAATGGTGGACGTAGACTTGGAGGATCAACAGTTCGTTATTTAATTAATTTGTAGCCCATGTCATGCATCGTCCAATGCCATAATCTCCTCTGGTCTTGTAACTGTCGGCATAAATCCACCACATTGAATTTGATGTTGATTTTTAATTAGATAACGCCTTGAAGATTTTAGGACGAAGATTCTTTCATCTTTGAATATATTATGTTAATGACTAATGGGCCCCCAATGGAAAAAGCGACACTCCAAGACCAATCTTCCTCCAAAACTTTCCTCCCAGACCACCAGTATTATTAACTACTTACCATAAGCTTGCATTTTTAACCATTAATTAATCCTACCCACCCCGTAATTTCCCCATCCCAAAATCAATTAAAAAAATAAAAAATTACTGCCCCCAAATCCTATATAAACCCCCCCACCCCCACTTCAACTTCATCATCCAAAACATCAAGCTCAAAACATTCTTAAGCAAACACAAGCGCTTTTCAACTAAGCACTTCCTCAAACCCTTAACCACTTCCTCAAACCCTTAACCTTCCTCTCTTCCTACCTAGCAAAACCCACTTCAGCTCAACCACCATGGCTCCAGATATCACCACCGCCACCACCATGGTCCCCGCCACCAAGGCAGCCAGTGGGCCCTGCAGGGCTTACGTCACCTTCCTGGCCGGCACCGGTGACTATGTGAAGGGTGTGGTTGGCTTGGCCAAGGGGCTAAGAAAAGTGAAGAGCAAGTACCCTCTGGTTGTGGCCATCTTGCCAGATGTCCCCAAGGAGCACCGTCAGATCCTGGTCTCCCAAGGCTGCATAGTGAAGGAGATCGAGCCTGTGTACCCTCCGCCCAACCAGACTCAGTTCGCCATGGCCTACTACGTCATCAACTACTCCAAGCTGCGCATTTGGGAGGTAACGTAATTTCCATTTCTGCGTTTGCATGCTTTCTACACGTGTCTCTTTGTTTTAGGTTATTGAGTTTCAACGCGTGTCCTGTTGGTTAGGTTTTTAAGTAATTTTTATTTTTTTAAAATAATACTATAGTAATTGGATTATTATGTTTTATTTGTTCTAAATTTTTTTAATGAATTTTTGCAGTTTGTGGAGTACAGCAAGATGATCTACTTGGACGGTGACATCCAAGTTTTTCAGAACATTGACCACCTGTTTGACTACCCAGATGGCTACTTCTATGCTGTGATGGACTGCTTCTGTGAGAAAACTTGGAGTTCCAGCCCACAGTACAAGATTGGGTACTGCCAGCAGTGCCCTGACAAGGTCCAGTGGGTCCCTGAGTTGGGCCCAAGGCCTCCTCTCTACTTCAACGCTGGCATGTTTGTGTATGAGCCAAGCTTGCCCGTTTACCATGACCTCCTCAGAACCCTCCAAGTTTCTCCCACCACCTCTTTTGCTGAGCAGGTAAATATTGGACCGCCACAAAAAAAGACCTCTCAATTGGGTTTTATTTATATAATCTGAAATGAAATTTGGTGCAATTTTGGCAGGACTTTCTGAACGTGTTTTTCAAAGACAAGTACAAGCCCATCCCTTCAAACTACAACCTTGTGTTGGCCATGCTCTGGCGTCACCCTGAAAACATCCAGCTTGACCAAGTTAAAGTTGTTCACTATTGTGCTGATGTGAGTACTAATCACATCTTTAATCACAGCTTGATCATACAACTAATTAAGATCTCAGTTGCTAATTAAATTTTGTTTTTTTGTTTAGGGGTCTAAGCCATGGAGGTATACTGGGAAGGAGGAGAACATGGAGAGGGAGGACATTAAGATGCTGGTAAAGAAATGGTGGGACATTTATGACGACGAGTCATTGGACTTCAAGAACATTGTGGCTGCAGCCGAGGCTGGAAATGGCGCAGACCAGGTGGACCTGCAGGCATTCAAGGCGGCTCTGTCGGAGGCTGGCGTTGTCAATTTCAGAACCGCCCCATCTGCTGCTTAGTTGGGCCCTGCTGTTTCTCAAAGAGAATGAAGTCTATATAGAATGTATTGGATTTTTTTTTTCTTGTCTCCCTAGGATTATTTAACTTGGGAGTCATTTTTTTTATGTGTGAGGACCCCTTTTTTTGTTTGGTCTAAAGAGGATCATTCATGTCCTCTGTTATTTGGTTCTAAATATATTTTTAATTTATATATATTTGCAATTTGTCACTTTCACTTTGTCCTTTGAAGGCCAACCTTCGAACAAACTAATATGAAGCATTGAGCAAGAAACCAATATAGAGTATGAATGGTTCAAACAACCAACATGGGGAAACCCTCATCAGTTATTAAAAAAAATTTAAAATTTATATGAGCGATGTTCTGCTTTAACGAACAACTAAAACTTATTTAGTTGCGCTAGAGCAATATATCGGTTCACACTGATTGAAGTGTCCAGCTTTGAAAGCACAGATTCTTGAAGCTGATTAATTTTCAGTGAGTCAACAACGATGCCTAATGAACATCTTAAAGAAAACTCATTTGCTTGAAGCAAAGCTGAATTGTTCTCGTACTGTCTCTTTTGTGACAAGAGATGTGCTGCTTGGATTTGGGGCCTTACCTCCTTGTAAAATCTCTCTTTCATCTTAGCTGCAGTGGCATTGTGGCTTAGCTCTCTGAAAGTCTCAAGGTTTTGGTCAGCTTGTTTCCCTGCTAGCTCTATAGAAATCAGTGAGAGTTTAGGCAGGTCAGCTGAGGTGGTACATGGGACAGTTTGTAAATTTGTCATACATGTTTTGGGGTTTTGGGTTTTGGAGCAAATCTTGGACAGTTTGTAAGATTGGTTGTTTGGGTTGGGCTTAAACTTCGTATATTTTGTTCATTGGACTGATGTTTAAACCAAGTCCACTATGGTTTTTTTGTCTGCTATTCCTAAGCTTAGCCCCAAATGATATGTCGTATACAACAATGGAGATTCGTACGACATCTTTGTGTTAGCCTTCACTCAAATTATTACACTAATTACTGATTCTCGTGAATTTTGTGATTTGATATTTTGTTAAAACTAAGATAATACTTTTACTCCAAAGTATTAAATCTTCCCTAACCTCTTCCCCAATCAAATAAACCAATAAGGAAATGTATTAATAGGCTAAATAGCATGCGCGATATTTTACCATTACATTATTTCAATTAGAATCAAGAAAATTTAATTACGAAAAGTGTTATATCACATCAAAAAGATATTACAGTATTGCAATGTCATATATCACAGGAATTGAGAATAAGAAGTTGGTGTCCGTAACAATACTAATAAGAAACGCAATATTAAATCAATAGTCCAAATTGCCGGTTTCTTACACTCAGAATTTGAATCCCCATTCACATAGATTATAGACTATAGTAATTCAAAATACCATTGTCCAAAAAAAAAAAAAAAAAAAAACATCATATCTACTTTGCTCTTCATTGCCCTTATACACATCTAGTTTTGACTTTGTTCATGTATACGTACAAGGAAAATAATTATATACTTGCCTAAATTGAAAGCTTTCAATCCCAGCAATGCATCACAAGATTATCTTTTATAATTTGGGATTTAATGCTAAAATCAAAGAATAACTCTCTCAGATTTGTTATATAAAATACTAATTGGGATGCAAAATTAAGTAATAAGCGAATTTAATAGGAATGTAGGATTCTGATTGCATGAGATACAATAAGAAGAAAAATCAAAAGGGTTTGAAGCTTAAGTTGACTTTACAAGACAACGCTTTTCCTATAAATACACTGTCTCCTTCAATTCTACACATCATTTTCCAATCACCAAACCCTAAGCCTTGAACAAAGATCAAAACAATGGCTTCTCCTGACTGTTATAAGTCTCATTCATCCCCACGTGTTCCAATGCTATTGGTTCTCTTCTTCCTCGTGATCAATATCACCCCATCTTTGGCTCAAGACACCCAACAACTGATCGATCATATTTGCAGGCAGATGGAGGAGTTTGGGTTTTGCAGCCAAACTTTCAAGGAGAATTTGAAGTCTCCAAACGCTGATATTGTTGCCCTCACCCAAATAACCATAGAGCGCGCCACAGACAATGCCACCAAGACACACGACTTTATCAGGCAGGTGCTTGGCAACACAAATGACCCTGCACTAAAAAATGCCCTCACAGAATGTGAGAATGGTTACCGTGTGCTGATGGAGTCGTTTGACTCGGCTGCGCTGTCGTTTTTCCAGAAGGATTACGACAGTGTGCAGAGGTATGAGACTGTGACACCGAGGGCTGAGGCCAGCTGCGAAGACTCAATCAGCACACCGCCTAACACTCAGAACCCTCTTACTAATAAAAATAGGCAGATGAGGATTTTGATTGCTATGGCTTTGGTTTCTTTGCATGACCTAATGGCTACCCAGCACAACTAGAACTAGGTCTTCCAGAAGCAACCAACCATTTGGATTTCTTAGAAAAAGTTTTAGAAGTTATCTGATTATAATGCTATTACTGTATGATTATTAGATTATTAATGGTCACTAAACTTTGATTGTGTTATGTTATGAATATTGAAGCTACATGTTTGGCAAAGGATTCACAATCCTAGTCACGTGGTTTTTTTTTTTTTTTTTTGGTTTGAGAAATTCTATAATTGCATTCATAATTCAGCCAAAAAAGTCACTAGCCACAAAAGGGACAATACAATAACGGAGCGGTCTAATATCAAAATTAAGACAATTTGGTGTGTCTCCACTAACGATCAGGCAGGATTGAAGAAACTCTGGCATAAGCATCCCAACTAAGATTGCAAACTGAGAACAATAAAAAAGAGATAAAACTTGAAAAAAACCAAGCCCTAACAATACAAATAAAACTCTCACAAAGGAGAGATGAAAAGCTCTGAGAGATAAAAACTCTCACAAAAGGAGAGGTGAAAACTACACAGAGAACCCAAAGAGTCTCTGCAACTTATTCCAAACATAAAGAAATTGCAAAAAAGATGGTGGTAAAGATCTGACGCCGAAATGCAGGTAAAAATCCGACGCTGAGCCGCAGCCGTCTATAATGATTGGATGAAAATCATAACAAAACTAAGACAAATAGTGAAAACCCTTTGTCTCTGAAAATGAGGGAAGAGGTGAAAGGAGGAAGAGAAGAGAGGAGAGGGGGCAAGAACAATGGCTTCCTCCCCCCTCAAAGTGGAAAAGGCTCTAAGAGTGTTTTTTGGGAGAAAAGGGCCTAGGGTTTTTGGGACAATGACATCGAAATTGGTTTAAACTCACAAATATCACAAAACGAAACAAACTCAAAACCTAATCACGTGTTTGGTCGTCTAAAAATAACTTGAATTTGACTATATCTAATCATTCTAGTCTAAAATGTAAATGAACTATTCCAAGAAGCTTGTAGTTTTAGTGGTAGTTAAACACATTAACCCTTGCACTGGAGATCATAAGTTCGATTCTCCCCTCTCCCAATATCACTTGTATCAAATGTAGAAAAATTATCAATTAATTCCATCAAGAAGCTGTGATTAATCCAATGTAATCCAATGTGAACCTCATGATAACAACATGACCATAGTAGAATTTTATAGTGAGGGCCTTATAAAGCCCTTAGATGAGGCTTATTGCTTAACCATTGAAATAAATTGGTTAGTTTGATCCAACGATTGAGACTAAGGCCTTAAATAAGACCCTCACTATAAAATGACTCCATGGCCATGGAGGTTTTGAGTAGGCGGGCAGCTGGATCAACCCAATACTATGGGCGGACCATGCTAATCATATAGTAAACCTAGCTCGAGTTAAGCCTTTGGACCAACCTTGGTTCTGTATTGCACCAGCCCAAAGCTCAATATAGTGGCGGTCGTATAAGGTTTTGGAGGCCCTAAGCAAATTACCAAAATGTGGCCTTCCATTTTTTATGTATCTTTTGCAATATTTTTTTGATAAGTTAAAAAAAAATTATATGAGCTCAAGTCAGAATTATAACCTAAAAAGAACAAACAAAATGTAATTCACCAAACAACAGATTGGATCCATGTGCATTGTAATTGAAAATGTCACATCCAGTCCAGCCCACCAAACAAGACCAAAGAGAACTAGTTGGCCACAAATAGCTTACTGTCAAAATGAGTAGTTAGCCACAGTTAGGTAGATGGCAATGTTGAACTTCTAACAAAACTACATTAATACTTACGACGTCAAAATTGATCTGCAATCCTTATGGTTTCAGAAAATTTGTTTGGGAACAAGTGCTCAAAATTCCAAAAAAATTCATGAGGATTTTGTGTTAATTTTGAAACCTGGCTAAAGTTTTGAATAAATTTCTTGTCTCTTCTTTTCTCACTAGAATTTTGTGATAATTTTCAAATGCATGAATAGTATATATATAAAAATGTTTTTGTTGTGAACATTGCATCATGTAAATTTGGTTTGTTAAATATTATAAATATATCAAAGTGAATCAAGGTGATGGGAGTCAATTAAGATATTGGAGAAAACTAATAAGTAAATAAAAATGTTTATTTCATGCTCCCAACCGTCCACTCCCACATCTTATCAATTACTAGTACTTCAATCGATGACACGTCAAAATACGACTCATCATTATGCAGATTATGTAGATTATGTTTATCACTAAGTAGAAGTAATTCAAGTCTTCCACACATTGGGTTTAGCTGCAATCCCCTATTCCCCTAGCAATCCTGCCCCATTAGTCAAGGATTAGATGAAAAAATGTTAACAAATTTTAATCATCCTCAGGATTCACCCTTTTTTTGTTTGGTCTAAAGAGGATCATTCATGTCCTCTGTTATTTAGTTATAAATATATTTTTAATTTATATATATATTTGCAATTTGTCACTTTCACTTTGTCCTTTGAAGGCCAACCTTCGAACAAACTAATATGAAGCATTGAGCAAGAAACCAATATAGAGTATGAATGGTTCAAACAACCAATATGGGGAAACCCTCATCAATTATTAAATTTTTTTTAAATTTATATAAGCGATAATCTACTTTAACAAACAGCTAAAACTTATTTAGCTGCGCTAGAGCAATATATCGGTTCACACTAATTGAAGTGTCTAGCTTTAAAAGCACAGATTCTTGAAGCTGATTAATTTCCAATGAGTCAACAGAGATGCCTAATGAACATCTTAACGCAAACTCATTTGCTTGAAGCAAAGCTGAATTGTTCTCGTACTGTCTCTTCTGTGATAAGAGATGTGCTGCTTGGATTTGGGGCCTTACCTCCTTGTAAAATCTCACACAGGTATCAAACTCCTCTTTCATCTTAGCTGCAGTGGCATTGTGGCTTAGCTCTCTGAAAGTCTCAAGGTTTTGGTCAGCTTGTTTCCCTGCTAGCTCTATAGAAATTAGTGAGAGTTCAGGCAGGTCAGCTGAGGTGGTGCATGGGACAGTTTGTAAATTTGTCATACATGTTTTGGGGTTTTGGGTTTTGGAGCAAATCTTGGTCAGGGTCTTGTAAGAGACGCCAAAAGAACCTATGAAAAAAGAAGCAACAATCACAATAGCACAACAGATTGCAGAGCTAGATGAAACCATTTTTTTCTTCTTTTTTTTTTGTTCTGTGGCCTTCTAATGGGATTAGTAACTTAAATACTGGCAACTTAATCTTAGGTTAATGAATCATTTATATAAAGAATATGCAGTTTCACTTGGTTCTTAATTAAATCAAACAAAACTGACATACTAATCTTAATGCCGCATAAACTTTAAGATGGGTTGATTTGGGTTGGGCTTAAACTTCATATATTTTGTTCATTGGACTGATGTTTAAACCAAGTCCGGTATGGTTTTTTTGTCTGCTATTCCTAAGATTAGCCCCAAATGATATGTCGTATACAACAAAGGAGATTCGTACGACATCTTTGTATTATCCTTCACTCAAATTATTACATTAATTACTGATTATCGTAAATTTTTTGATTTGATATTTTTGTTAAAACTAAGATAATACTTTTACTCCGAAGTATTAAATCTTCCCTAACCTCTTCCCCAGTCAAATAAACCAATAAGGAAATGTATTAATAGGCTAAATAGCATGCGCAATATTTTAATTTTTTACCATTACAGTTTAATTAGAATCAAGAAAATTTAATTACGAAAAGTGTTATATCACACTAGAAAGATATTACAATATGGATTGCAATGTCATATATCACATAAGTTGGGAATAAGAAGTTGGTGTCCGTAACAATACTAATAAGAAAACGCAATATTAAATCAATAGCCCAAATTGCTAGTTCCTTATACTCAGAATTCGAATTTTCCTGTAAACATGAATTTCCTGCGACAAACGAGACAAGGACACGTGTACAAAATAATATTTGTATTAATGAAATTTAGGGTTACAATCTCTGTATTAAATCCTCTGATTCAATCTCCAAAGTGTTTAAAGAAAATTTGTGTTTGATACAAGGGTCGTAGAGACTTGATCTTGATCAAACAGGTAACACAAGGCTTGTTTGGTGTTTGGATTTTTCTAGGGTGGAGGAACGGGCACGAATTTGTTGTGCTTTGTGGCTCTTCCGAAATGAGGTGAAGAATGTAGAGAGTTTTCTATTTCTTCTGAGTGATTTGTTTGTCTCAGCTCCCCCTTTCGTCTTGAGGCCTCCTATTTATACGCTCCTACAAGATGCTTGACCTAAATAGCTTTACTTCTTAAAGACCTTTGTGGAATTTTGATTTGATTTAAAATTAATTCTGATAATTTGGCAATTTAACCAAATTATTATCTTCCATTGATTGACTTGATTAATATTTGAATTTAATCAGAGTCAATCACAGGAGATTCTTCCTTTTAATATTGTCTTCACTTTGAACCGTTTGATGTACTCCGCTAGATGTCGACACATGTCACCTTTGACAACTAATAAGTCATAAGCCACATGGGCGAATTATGAGGCCCACAATTTAATCAACCAAAATTGTGGTGCAGCAGGAGAGTTGCCAAAGACAATGGCAAAGTCACAATAAACAATGCCTACATACCTGTCACTGTTGCTGGATAGAAAGAAATCAAATAGAAATAGAAGTAGATATGTCAAAAATAACATATCAAAAAGCTTGATGTCAAAAGTGTATTAAGTCCCCTCTCAATATAAAAGGTCCTTAAATATTATTTTAATGTTTTTTAGTCATGGACCCCACTATCATTTACTTTCTTTGAAAACTTTATGTATCATATGAGTCTCGTTTGCTTTTAAAAATATAATAAAATAATATGATATTTGGCATTTAAGGTGGAGTAAAGTTTTTTCCAAAATGTCAAATTGGCACATAAGTCATCAAATCCAAATTTAACATTTTGCATTTGACATCTCCGTTGGAGACGGAGATGCTCTATAATCTGACATGAAATTTGGTCCAATTTTGGCAGGACTTTCTGAACGTGTTTTTCAGGGACAACTACAGGCCCATCCCTTCAAACAACAACCTTGTGTTGGCCATGCTCTGGCTTCACCCTGAAAGCATTCAGCTTGACCAAGTCAAACTTGTTCACTATTGTGCTAATGTGAGTACTAATCACATCTTTAATCACAGATTAAGATCTTAGTTACTAATTAAATTGTAATTGTGTTTGTTTAGGGTTCTAAGCCATGGAGGTATACTGGAGAGGAGGAAAACATGGAGAGGGAGGACATTAAGATGCTGGTAAAGAAATGGTGGGATATTTATGATGGTGAGTCATTGGACTTCAAGAACATTGTGGCTGCAGCCGAGGCTGGAAATGGCGCAGAACAAGTGGACCTGCAGGCATTCAAGGCGGCTCTGTCGGAGGCTGGCGCTGTCAATTTCATCACCGCCCCATCTGCTGTTTCTCAAAGAGAATGAAGTCTATGTAGAAAGTATATAGGGGGGCTTTTGTTTTGTTTTAATAATAGTATTGGTTTTTATTTTTCTTGTCTCCCTAGGATTGTTTAACTTGGTAGGCATTTTTTTAAAGTATGTTTTAGGAGTGTGAGGACCTCTTTTTTTGGTTGGTCTAAATAGGATCTTTCCTGTCCTCTGTTCTTTGGTTTGATTTCAATTGTCAAGTTGGTGAACATATAGTTCTAAATATATTTTAAATTTATATATATTTGCAATTTGTCACTTTCGCCTTTTCATTTCAAGTCCAACCTTAGAACAAACTACTATGAGTTGAGCAAGAAACCAATATAGAGTATGAAACAACCAATATGGGGATAATCTACTTTAACAAACAACTAAAGCTTATTTAGCTGCGCTAGAGCAATATATTGGTTCACACTTATCAAAGTGTCCAGCTTTAAAAGCACAGATTCTTGAAGCTGATTAATTTCCAGTGAGTCAACAGAGATGCCTAATAAACATTTTAACGCAAACTCATTTGCTTGAAGCAAAGCTGAATTGTTCTCGTACTGTCTCTTCTGTGACAAGAGATGTGCTGCTTGGATTTGGGGCCTCACCTCCTTGTAAAATCTCACACAGGCATCAAACTCCTCTTTCATCTTAGCTGCAGTGCATTGTGGCTTAGCTCTCTGAAAGTCTCAAGGTTTTGGTCAGCTTGCTTCCCTGCTAGCTCTATAGAAATCGGTGAGAGTTTAGGCAGGTCAGCTGAGGTGGTGCATGGGACAGTTTGTAAATTTGCCACACATTTTTTTGGGTTGTGGGTTTTGGATGCAAATCTTGGTCGGGGTCTTGTTAGAGACTGCAAAAGAAGAACCTATGGAAAAAGAAGCAACAATCACAATAGCACAACAGATTGCAGAGTTAGATGAAACCATTTTTTTTTCTGTGGCCTTCTAATGGGATTAGTAACTTAAATACCGGGGATTTAGGCTTAGGTTAATGAATCATTTATATAAGAATATGCAGTTTCACTTGGTTCTTAATTAAATCCAACAAAACTGACATATTAATTTGGAGTTAAAATGCCATATAAACTTTAAGATTGGTTGATTTGGGTTGGGCTTGAACTCCATATATTTTGTTTGTTCGACTGATGTTTAAACCAAGCTCGCTATGGCTTGTTGTGTAGAGTCATTTTATAGTGAGGGTCTTATATATGGTCATTAGGTGAGGTCATATCTCTTAATCGTTGGATTAGAGTAACCAATTTGATCCAACAGCTAATCAATTTGATATAATGGTTTAAGAGATAGGACCTCACCTAAGGGCCATATATAAGGTCCTCACTATAGAAGTCTTCTTGTGTGTGTGTTGTTCCTGAGCTTAGCCCCAAGTGATATGTCGTATACAACTAAGAAGATTCATAAGACATCTTTGTGTTTGCTATAATTTGTCTTGATCTATACTCAAGTCTTAGCCTTCACTCAAATTAATTACTGATCCTCTTGAATTTTGTGATTTGAAATTTTTTTTTAAACTAAGATAATACTTTTACTCCAAAGTATTCTTCCCTAACCTCTTCCCCAATAAAATAAACCAATAAGGAAATGTATTAATAGTCTAAATAGCATGCGCAATATTTTGATTTTTTACCATTACAGTTCAATTAGAATCAAGAAAATTTAATTATGAAAAGTTTTATGTCACACCAAAAGATATTACAGTATGGATTTCAATGTTATATATCACATAAGTTGGGAACAAGAAGTTGGTGTGTAACAATACCAATATGAAAATGCAATATTAAATCAATAGCCCAAATTACCGGTTCGTTATATTCAGAATTCGAATCTCCCTTTTTATAGATTATAGTAATTCAAAATACCAAATTGTCCAAAAAAGAAAACATCATATCTACTTTGCTCTTCATTGCCCTTATACACATCTAGTTTTGACTTTGTTCATGTATACGTAAGGAAAATAATTATATATTTGTCTAAATTGAAAGCTTTCAATCCGAGCACCGGATCACAAGATTATCTTTTATAATTTGGGATTTAATGCTAAAATTAAAGAATAACTCTCTCAGATTTGTTATATAAAACACTTGGATGCAAAATTAAGTAATAAGCGAATTGAATAAGAATGTAGGCAATATACATCAATGCGAAACCAACAAATCGGATTCTGATTCAGTGTTATGATTGCATGAGATACAATTGAACTTTCTCTATGAAGAAAAATCAAAAGGGTTTGAAGCTTATAAGTTGACTTTACAGGACAACGTTTTTCCTATAAATACAGTGTCTCCTTCATTTCCACACATCACTTTCCAATCACCAAACCCTACTTGAAGCCTTGAACAAAGATCAAAACAATGGCTTCTCCTGACTATTATAAGTCTCATTCATCCCCACGTGTTCCAATGCTATTGGTTCTCTTCTTCCTCGTGATCAATATCACCCCATCTTTGGCTCAAGACACCCAACAACTGATCGATCACATTTGCAGGCAGATGGAGGAGTTTGGGTTTTGCAGCCAAACTTTCAAGGAGAATTTGAAGTCTCCAAACGCTGATATTGTTGCCCTCACCCAAATAACCATAGAGCGCGCCACAGACAATGCCACCAAGACACACGACTTTATCAGGCAGGTGCTTGACAACACAAACGACCCTGCACTGAAAAATGCCCTCAGAGAATGTGAAAATGGTTACCGTGTGGTGATGGAGTCGTTTGACTCGGCTGCGCTGTCGTTTTTCCAGAAGGATTACGACAGTGTGCAGAGGTATGAGACTGTGACACCGAGGGCTGAGGCCAGCTGCGAAGACTCACTCAGCACACCGCCTAACACTCAGAACCCTCTTACTAATAAAAATAGGCAAATGAGGATTTTGATTGCTATGGCTTTGGTTTCTTTGCATGACCTAATGGCTACCCAGCACAACTAGAGCTAGGTCTTCTAGAAGCAACCAACCATTTGGATCTCTTAGAAAAAGTTTTAGAAGTTAGCTGATTATGATGCTATTATATGTATGATTATTATATTATTAATGGTCACTAATCTTTGACTGTTATAAAATGAATGGAATATGTGCTAAAATATTGAGCTGCACGTAAAGTAGATGAGACACAGCATTTAACGAGGTTCGGCTATGCCTACGTCCTCGGAGAGCAGGAACAGTAACTTTTTCACTATATAAAATAATAGGGCTACAACTTTAGTGTTTACAATATGTGTGGCTCACTGAATTTTCTCTCTTGGAGAATTTCTCTCTGCTCTCTTTCCTATCCACTCACTCACCTTCTTTCTTCCCTCTCTTCCTCTTTTCTAAGCACTCTCTTCTCCTGATGGAGGTATCTATTTATAGGCCTAAGACATTGGCCATTCACTTCACAAGTTAATTGGCAGACAAACATCATTAATATTCTTCAATCAATTGGGTAGTGGGGCTTGCCATTTTGGGATCCACATTGTTGACTTTACAACACTCCCCTTTGGATACCACAAATGATATGTTAGTTGCATCATTAAAGACTTGCTTGAAGAAAACCTAGTGAGGTAGAAAACTGATGGAAGGAAGAAAGAAGAGTACAACAATCTGTATAGCATACTTCTGGATGCTCCCCCTGATTAATATCTCCCCTTGATGTCTTCATGACTATATTTTGGAGTGAGAATCTTTCGGAGTGAGGGGAGGATCTAGCCATTAACAATTCTTGTAGTTGAGTAAGTAAATATATTTCCAGTGAGCTATCTCTATGTAAATCATAGAAATTTTCAAAGTCCGCGTTTCCAACAAAACCTGGGCTATTTGTAAGTTCACTTGAAAGAATATGCCCGTACATGGTGTTATGCGGAGATAGCATCAAATATACCTCACATCATCCCAAAATGATGGTGATGGAGTTGAGCTCTATCTGGAAAATACGATGTCCGGTCCAATATACTTCCGGAAAATCCTTCAAGTGTCCAACGAATAATCCGCATAAAAATGCTTCAATACTTTCTTAGTATAAGCAATAATCTCGTTGGCATAATTCTCGATCTTTCAGTCGAGACAAATATTTCTGGAACTCTTGAGAAGTTTTAATGTGTTGTACTCACTGAGGCAATTTATGCATATTAGTATTGAGTACAGATTTTGTGCTTCAGGCACATGTCCACAGACTTGTTTCATGCAATTTCAATCCTTCAATGATTTTATTTAAGTTATTATACTATATGAGACATTATATAGCTTTAACCTAGCTATTTATACATCTTTAGGGAATCGCCTCTGGCAATATGCTCCGTGCATTTAATAACCCTTAAAGATAACATGTTGGTCTCCGTAAATGTGCAATAAAGGGGCACAATTGAATCTATAAATATGGAGAAAACCCAACATTCTTTGTTTATGCCAAAAATATTGTGTCATACAAAGTAGGTATATTCCCTTTTATTCCGAACACCCAAGTATAACTTTCAGTATTAACAAATTTTGGGGTTCGTACTGTGGGTTTGTTCTTTCACGTTCATTCTCATCTATAATGGAATTACCTCATTCCATTTTGGCCAATGATATTGTCGACATTTAATAATTGAACGTGGTTCCAATCAACACAGCTCATTGATGATTTGAGTAGCTACTCCAAAATCAAAATTTGTCATTCATCAATTCATGATCCCACCATTCTCATGTGCATGCGCATACATCAATTATAAGCATTTCTTTGTTTTTGGGTACCCAAGCCACTGCAGGGGGCTTTTATTATGTGAGAATGTGGATTATAACCTCCAATGGAGCGTTATTTTATAGTAGGGGGTGGATAATCTCCATTTAGGGAGTTGGAACATTTAGAACCCATATATCTGTCATGCTGCAGGCATGCCACAGATTAATACATACATGTCAATTAATTTCTGGGACCTTAACCCATATTATGGGACTTTAACCCATATAATTTGCTACGCATTAGGCGTGCACAATATCAATATTGACATGTCAAAGGATTGTCCTTTCGGGACTTCAATCCACATCATTTGCTACGCAACAGGCATGCATCATATTGATCACTGCTATACCCATGTTATGTTCTTATGGGACTTTAATCTGTGCAGTGTATTATCAATGTATCCAACTTGCAATATGTAAAATTTGCATTAATAATTCATGGATACATACAAGCCATTCTTTGGAACAGACTTATCTCCCCATTTGGTTACCTTTCAAGATAAAATATCAAATAAGTATATAAGCATAAAATAACACAAGAATTGCTTACATCATTAGGTGGGAGAAACTTTTCTCAAGTATCATTCATGCTTGTATCGGCCCATTAAATATAATGTAGCGCTTGATGATCTAGTTATATCCTGCAAGAGCAAAATCACAACTCTTTTGCCTCTGTCAAAACAAATAACCCTCAGAGTTAGGATCAGTTCATGGATTCTTTCTTCAGATATTCATTCTAAAGAAATAAAATCTCTTATGAACAGAGAGTTACAAAAAGAGAAAAAATGCAAAAAAAATTGTGATATTGATTGCAAGATAAGGTAAGCAATCAAGGAAGAAAGCTGGTGGGAGCAGACAACAAGCTCAGCAATCAAGGAATGAAGCTGGTGGGAGCAGACAACAAGCTCTCATTTCTCCTAGTCTAGAAGGACCTCAAGAGATTAGAGCATAAGCTCGCCTTCACAGTTCCCTAATGCAGCGAAAACGTGATCAGGGATAGTCTCGCTTCCTAAATGGATTATCAGAGATAGTCTTGCTTCTCGGGTATATTGAGTGCTTACTAATAAGAAAAACAAGTAGATATCGCATCACTAGGTATGGGGAAAACTGGATGTCTTCTACAAAGAAAATTTCGTTAGTAACACATTTATACACAAATACAAGGAATAGGTAGAACCGGTGAATTTTAAATTAACCATAGGAAAATTGCGAGATTCTCGGGGTACTTTTGAAAAAGTAGCTCCATAAAATCCGTAAAGTAAGATCAGCTTTGACGAAAATAATACTTGAAAACGCCGAAAGTGCCGACAAACATTAATGGAAGCCACGTGAAGTTTTGGAATCTGGAAAAGAAAAAAGAGAATATGGGGATCCGAGAAGATATTGGGATCTTGAAAAGTTGCCACATTTCCGTCTATAGATATTGCTTATACAAAACTTGATTGGAGCAACTGCGTTTCAACTCAACGTCCTTCATTTTCTGAAACTTTAGTTTTTCTAAGACTTTCTTCGAAACCTCCTTAAAATGACTTCCTCTTCTTCCTGCCCAAATTATTTCAATTTAAATGATGCTCCCACAACAACCAGTGACGCCAAAGTTTGACATCCATCCTTTGTATCCCAAAATCGTCATCTAACAGTTAATGATTCTGTGATGATGAATGATGCTACTGCTGTCATAGTAGCTAGGAATTTCATTACTCAAATGGATGAAATATTGTTAACAGGGAGGTCTGAGGAAGAGGCTATTGATGACTCAATGGCTTTTAGCATTCAAAGTGCTGCTTCTGTTTCTAACATGGCTGATCGTTTGCGTGCTAGAGCAAACGAGGTTCAGAAGCTAACAACTGAAAATTCGTCTCTTCAAAGAATGCTTCATGAGTCTTAACAGGAGGTTGAGAAACTTAAAGGAGAGAATAATGCCTTGTTGAAACTGGTGAGTTCGTACTCTGTTGATACACTGAGAAAGCTGGACATGCTGCAGGTCTCCAATGAAAGAATTTTGGGAGACCACGAGAAGCTCATGGCTAAGCTTAAGAGGCGTCGTCCTCTTCCTTCAGAGGCTTCCAGAACATAATGTAATTTTATAGATTTTACAGGGCCTGCACCTTCATTGCAGGTGGAAAAAATTTATATGTTGTATGCTCCTTTCCTGTTATAATAATTGCGCACGTTCTTAAACTTGCACCTGTGATTTTTACGTCTTTTCAAAATGACGGTTTGGAACCTTGTTCCTTATAAGTTCAAATAACCACATCAAATCTCTCAAATTACATATTTCCATGCATGTGAGCCCAGAACTTTTGGTCTGGGTTAAGCACAAACTTATAATTTATTCGCTCTTTTCAAATGGACATGAAATATGGATTGAGTAAAGACCACGATAATATTGCAATATAGTAGTGAAGAACATTACCTACTATATACCCACAACTTCAAGTTTAGGATCTCTCATATATTTGGATCCATGGGCTTCCGGCCCAGATATAACAAAATATGTGGGGAGCCTCAATTCATCATTTGTGGTTTATACTGATATTATCCATTTCACGGTGTATTCTTAACAACCGAAATTCACAAAATATATTTCTTCCTTGAGGTGTCGATTATAACAAAATCGAACTTTATTAAATTCATCATATTCTTATGCCAAAGAAATATGTGGTGTACCACAATTTGCAATAATACCTCAAGGGTTGTCCATTTAACTGTTGGAACTTTAGGTTCTCAATACTGTAAGATTTTGAATTTCATGCTAAAATCACATATTCTCATGGTATGGACATTCTTACAATTTTTTTTTTTTGTACATATTTCTAGGCTTCAAGCCCTTACATAATTGTCCATATTTTAAGGAACTTTTGGCATCTCATTTAATTGCTCATCCATGAGTTTAAGGAACTGCAGGTTCCCTTTTGTATAGTGACGGTTTACCCAAAATGGTTAATATTTATGTATACGTCACTATTCATATATCCAGTACTATTCATCAAGTCATGAATACGTATCTATTCATGTGTACAGTACATTTGCCAGTACAGTTATTATCCATGTGTACGGCACTATGAACCAATATGGTACTGTTACATCATTAAGGAACCCCATGTCCTTATTTACATGTCAAGGATCAAGGACCCTCAAGTCCAATCACATGTTTACAAATATAGTACCGGAGAGACTGCCAGCTCTCATATTAATTTCATCATCAATGATCTTCAAGTCCTGATGTAATTGTATGATGAGGATCAAGGAACTTCTGGTCTTGATCTGCATACAGTAAAAACTTATCATACAGCACAATTAATCCATAAAATAAATTGCTGGTAAATAAATTACTGGTATGGACGATAAACCCGCACCATACTTTAAATAAATGTAAATGTGCGGTAAAATAAATTCATAAATTAAATTGCTTGCTATATGGACGTTAATCCCGCACCATACCTTAAATAAAATTAAATGTGCCGTAAAGTAAATTCATAAATTAAATAGCTTGCTGTATGGACACTAATCCCGCACCATACCTTAAATAAAATTAAATGTGCGGTAAAGTAAATTCATAAAGTATGAGGGTTAATTCCACATCATACTTTAAGTAAAAGTAAATTTGCGATAAAGTAAACGTGCTTGTATGGGCACTAATTCTGCTCCATACATTTAAATAAAAATAAAGGCATGGACGATAAACCCGCGCCACCCTTTTAAATAGATACTGTTGTATGGGTAATAAACCTACACCATACAGTAAATAAATTGTATGGGTAATGAACTTACACCATACAGAAAATAAAATAGCTGTGTGGATAAAAACCACCACTAAAAATATAGAAAGTAAAACTGTCCGTTAAAGCTAATAATAGAATTACTGTATGTATGTATATATATATATATATATATATATATGAATATATAAAAGTTGCAGGGAGCTTTTGCAACCTTTTTTTTTCTTCGTTGGAATCTTATCAACACCATGATTCATTAGTTTGAAAGCTAGACAAATTATGTTGGCTTTTCTTCTTTCCACTTGCAAACTTCATTAGCTTTGGATGTTAGTATGAGTATTAAATTGTGTGGAGAAATAATAAAATAATAGAAAAAGTAAGAGGCAGGGAGCTTATCATTCCAGTTGGTTTGCTCGTATATCTCTCTAGCAGACCACAGCTCCTCCATTACTTTTCTTCCTTACATCAACATAATGGTTAGTAGTATAGATAATAGTGCGGCACAAAAATTATACCTGAGAGCTTCTCGTGCTGATAACGTGTTATAAAATGAACGGAATATGTGCTAAAATATTGAGCTGCACGTAAAGTAGATGAGACACAACATTTAACGAGGTTCGGCTATGCCTACGTCCTCGGAGAGCAGCAGCAGTAACTTTTCCACTATATAAAATAATATGGCTACAACTTTAGTGTTTACAATATGTGTGGCTCACTGAATTTTCTCTCTTGGAGAATTTCTCTCTGCTCTCTTTCCTCTCCACTCACTCACCCTCTTTCTTCCTTCTCTTCCTCTTCTCTAAGCACTCTCTTCTCCTGATGGAGGTATCTATTTATAGGCCTAAGACATTGGCTATTCACTTCACAAGTTAATTGACAGACAAACATCATTAATATTCTTCAATCAATTGGGTAGTGGGGCTTGCCATTTTGGGATCCACATTGTTGACTTTACAACATTGACTGTGTTATGTCATGAATATTGAAGCTACATGTTTTCACAATCCTAGTCAAGTGTTTGGTCGTCTAAAAATAACTTGAATTTGAACATGTCTAATCATCCTAATCTAAAATGTAAATTAATTCTTTCAAGAAGCTTGTAGTTTAAGTGGTAGTTAAGCATATTAATCCTCGCACTGGAAATTATAAGTTCAATTCTCCCCTCTCACAATATCACTTGTATCAAATATAGTAAAATTATCAATTAATTCTAGGGAGACTTTGGAAAAACCCAAAGGAGAGAGAAATTTTTTAAAAGAAGCTAAAATGGACAAAATTGCCCTTATTTATTTTTAGATTTCCTAAGAGATCCTTTACATTTGCATGTCTTTACTTTGAAAGTTGAAAGGTTTTTATGTCTTTTTTGAAAAAGCTTTGGTTTTTTTCAAAAGTGAAAGTTTTTTTGTGACTAAAACTTAAATTTACTTTAATTCTATTAAGAAGCTGTGATTAATCCAATGTAATCCAATACAAACCTCGTGAATCGTGATAACATGCAAACGATGGTTTGAGTAGGCCGGCAGCTGGATCATAGTAAACCCAGCCGAGTTAAGCCTTGGCTTAAACTTGGTTCGGTCTTGTACCAACCCAAACCCCAATATAACTTTAGAAGGGCATATGAGAGAAAATATTAAACTTCATATGGCAAATAATCTGTTTTCTTAATTTAAAAATCAAGTCAAATTATTTGTTCACGAAAGAAACTTGGCTTAATTATTTAGGTATCCTTATTAACTAAGTCAAGGATCATGCCTCTATGCTTATCAAACTAGGGCAAATAATCTGCTTTTTTTTATTTTTTTATTTTTTTAAATCAAGTAAAATTATCCGTTCACGGAAGAAACTTGGGCTAATGATTTAGGTGTATCCTTATGACTTTGGTGTGTAAATTTGCTCAAAAGAAAAAGGACATATGTGAGATTATTTTTGGAATATAAGTTAAATGTTCCTGAGTTGTTCATGCACATAAAATCGCATACGAGAATTATATATAAGATAGTACGTGCATGCATAGTTGAGCAACACAAATGGCTTCTGCTAATGCTCATTGCTGCATCCATCTTCTTCCTCTAGCCCTCGTCATATTCATCCTCTTCAATGCCGTCCATCCTTGCTTGAGTTTCAACCAGCCAACCCGACAGAGAATCGACAAAGTCTGCCACCAAATGGAGGAGTATGGATTCTGCGACCAAACCTTCACCCAAAACATAAAAACTCCATCAGCAGACTTTGCTCGGTTGACCCAAGTAGCCCTAGACCAGACCACACAGAATGCAGCAAGCACACATGCTTTTATACTCCAGCTTCTTTCAAAGGTAACAGACAAGCCGACCAAAAACGCTCTGACTGCCTGCGAGAGCGCCTACTGTGTCGTCATGCAGGCCTTTCTTCAGGAGGCGGTGGGGGATTTTAACAGAAAAGATTATGACAGTATGCTTGAGGATGAAGGTGTAGCGCCTAGAGCTCAAGCCAGCTATGAAATTACTTTCATAACCCCGCCTAGTCCGGTGGACCCGCTGAAAGAGATCCATAGGCAGATGGGAATTCTCATTGCCATGGCTGTGGTCACTGGCCATGAACTTCTTGGTCACCGAATGATGAAGAGCACCACTTGATTTATTAAATCTTGTTTTTTGTTTTTGTTTTTTGGGAAAATCAGAACCAACATATTATATGCATGCAATAAGTTGGTGTGGTCTTTTATAAGAATGGAAAGATATTATTTCTACAACTTAATTTTACTAGCAATACTTAATTTATACCAATTTATCTCTTTAGCTCCTACCAATATGGTTCAAAACACAATTGACCCAAAATTTCTC
>NC_047655.1:26552138-26553436 GCF_902201215.1 Prunus dulcis | reverse complement strand
CGGAGCCTGGAGAGTGCAACTTTTAATTAGAGCAGAAGTGAGAGAGCGAAATGTTATGTTGCGCGAAATCTGAAAATTTTAGGTTTCAGGGTTCAAAGTATAAGAATAAGAGCCAAATCTAAAAAATTTAGGTCGCGCAAAAATTTTTAGAGAGCGCGCGCTTTAAAACGTCGAAAGAAAAACCAAGGCGAAAGTTCTACAAGGACCGACGTAAATTTAATATTCCACGACGGAAACTTCATTTTTCGGAAAAAAAACGTAAGGCCGTTTATTTTGAAGCTTCATTTTTCGGATTAATTTTAAATTTATTTTGAATATTTTTATATAACGACGACTGAAAAACCACGTCGGGGTTAAGAAATTAAAAACGTTGTAAATTATATAAAACGACGTAGATATTAAAATGACGTCGTTTAAATATGAAACCATGTCGTATATTTTACTGCACGACGTAAAATATGTATTCCACGACCCAACCACCGTCGTTAAAAATTAATACCCTAAATCCTTAAAACTAAATTATACAATTTAAAAAATTAAGTTTATAAAAGGGTTTATGGTTTTACAGCCTAATATATACCCTAGACTACCCAAAAATTATACTTTAAAAATAAACCCCAATAAATAAAAACCCTAATCTCTAAACTCTAGACTCTAAACCCTAAACCATAAAACTTGAAGTGATTTTATGACTCATCAAAAGAATTTTGTTTTGGAAGGACTTTTTTAAACTTTTGTTATTCAAAATGAATTTTTTCAAGGTTTAGGGCGAATAAAATATATCAATGGTTTCATAGGAGTTGACTTTGCATTTTTCTGATTTATTTTAAATTTATTTTGAATATTTTGATACAAAAATAATAAAATATACTTATCACAACAACAAACCACGTCGGGGTTAAGAAATTGAAGGCGTTGTAATTTATAATAGACGACTTACATATTAAAATAACGTCGTTTAAAGAAGAAACCATGTCTGATATTTTACGACACGACGTAACATATATATTCCACGACTCAACCACCGTCGTTAAAAATTAATAACCTAAACCCTTAAAACTAAATTATATAATTTAAAATTTTAAGTTTATAAAAGGGTTTATGGTTTTACAGCCTAATATATACCCTATACTACCCAAAAATTATACTTTAAAAATATACCCCAATAAATAACAACCCTAATCTCTAAACGCTAGACTCTAAACCCTAAACCATAAAACTAGAAGTGATTTTATGACTCATCAAAACAATTTTGTTTTGGATTGTCATTTTAAATTTTTGTTATTCAAAATTAATTT
>NC_047655.1:26539185-26552128 GCF_902201215.1 Prunus dulcis | reverse complement strand
TAAAATAAATTCATAAATTAAATTGCTTGTTGTATGGACGTTAATCACGCACCATACCTTAAATAAAATTAAATGTGCGGTAAAGTAAATTCATAAATTAAATAGCTTGCTGTATGGACGTTAATCCCGCACCATACCTTAAATAAAATTAAATGTGCGGTAAAGTAAATTCATAAATTAAATTGCTTGCTGTATGGACGTTAATCCCGCACCATACTTTAAATAAAATTAAATGTGCGGTAAAGTAAATTCATAAAGTATGAGGGTTAATTCCACATCATACTTTAAGTAAAAGTAAACGTGCTTGTATGGGCACTAATTCTGCTCCATACATTTAAATAAAAATAAAGGCATGGACGATAAACCCGCACCACCCTTTTAAATAGATACTGTTGTATGGGTAATAAACCTACACCATACAGTAAATAAATTGTATGGGTAATGAACTTACACCATACAGAAAATAAAATAGCTGTGTGGATAAAAACCACCACTAAAAATATAGAAAGTAAAACTGTCCGTTAAAGCTAATAATAGAATTACTGTATGTATGTATATATATATATATATATATATATATGAATATATAAAAGTTGCAGGGAGCTTTTGCAACCTTTTTTTTTCTTCGTTGGAATCTTATCAACACCATGATTCATTAGTTTGAAAGCTAGACAAATTATGTTGGCTTTTCTTCTTTTCACTTGCAAACTTCACTAGCTTTGGATGTTAGTATGAGTATTAAATTGTGTGGAGAAATAATAAAATAATAGAAAAAGTAAGAGGCAGGGAGCTTATCCTTCCAGTTGGTTTGCTCGTATATCTCTCTAGCAGACCACAACTTCTCCACTACTTTTCTTCCTTACATCAACATAATGGTTAGTAGTATAAATAATAGTGTAGCACAAAAATTATACCTGAGAGCTTCTCGTGCTGATAACGTGTTATAAAATGAACGGAATATGTGCTAAAATATTGAGCTGCACGTAAAGTAGATGAGACACAACATTTAACGAGGTTCGGCTATGCCTACGTCCTCGGAGAGCAGTAGCAGTAACTTTTCCACTATATAAAATAATAGGGCTACAACTTTAGTGTTTACAATATGTGTGGCTCACTGAATTTTCTCTCTTGGAGAATTTCTCTCTGCTCTCTTTCCTCTCCACTCACTCACCCTCTTTCTTCCTTCTCTTCCTCTTCTCTAAGCACTCTCTTCTCCTGATGGAGGTATCTATTTATAGGCCTAAGACATTGGCTATTCACTTCACAAGTTAATTGACAGACAAACATCATTAATATTCTTCAATCAATTGGGTAGTGGGGCTTGCCATTTTGGGATCCACATTGTTGACTTTACAACATTGACTGTGTTATGTCATGAATATTGAAGCTACATGTTTTCACAATCCTAGTCAAGTGTTTGGTCGTCTAAAAATAACTTGAATTTGAACATGTCTAATCATCCTAATCTAAAATGTAAATTAATTCTTTCAAGAAGCTTGTAGTTTAAGTGGTAGTTAAGCATATTAATCCTCGCACTGGAAATTATAAGTTCAATTCTCCCCTCTCACAATATCACTTGTATCAAATATAGTAAAATTATCAATTAATTCTAGGGAGACTTTGGAAAAACCCAAAGGAGAGAGAAATTTTTTAAAAGAAGCTAAAATGGACAAAATTGCCCTTATTTATTTTTAGATTTCCTAAGAGATCCTTTACATTTGCATGTCTTTACTTTGAAAGTTGAAAGGTTTTTATGTCTTTTTTGAAAAAGCTTTGGTTTTTTTCAAAAGTGAAAGTTTTTTTGTGACTAAAACTTAAATTTACTTTAATTCTATTAAGAAGCTGTGATTAATCCAATGTAATCCAATACAAACCTCGTGAATCGTGATAACATGCAAACGATGGTTTGAGTAGGCCGGCAGCTGGATCATAGTAAACCCAGCCGAGTTAAGCCTTGGCTTAAACTTGGTTCGGTCTTGTACCAACCCAAACCCCAATATAACTTTAGAAGGGCATATGAGAGAAAATATTAAACTTCATATGGCAAATAATCTGTTTTCTTAATTTAAAAATCAAGTCAAATTATTTGTTCACGAAAGAAACTTGGCTTAATTATTTAGGTATCCTTATTAACTAAGTCAAGGATCATGCCTCTATGCTTATCAAACTAGGGCAAATAATCTGCTTTTTTTTATTTTTTTATTTTTTTAAATCAAGTAAAATTATCCGTTCACGGAAGAAACTTGGGCTAATGATTTAGGTGTATCCTTATGACTTTGGTGTGTAAATTTGCTCAAAAGAAAAAGGACATATGTGAGATTATTTTTGGAATATAAGTTAAATGTTCCTGAGTTGTTCATGCACATAAAATCGCATACGAGAATTATATATAAGATAGTACGTGCATGCATAGTTGAGCAACACAAATGGCTTCTGCTAATGCTCATTGCTGCATCCATCTTCTTCCTCTAGCCCTCGTCATATTCATCCTCTTCAATGCCGTCCATCCTTGCTTGAGTTTCAACCAGCCAACCCGACAGAGAATCGACAAAGTCTGCCACCAAATGGAGGAGTATGGATTCTGCGACCAAACCTTCACCCAAAACATAAAAACTCCATCAGCAGACTTTGCTCGGTTGACCCAAGTAGCCCTAGACCAGACCACACAGAATGCAGCAAGCACACATGCTTTTATACTCCAGCTTCTTTCAAAGGTAACAGACAAGCCGACCAAAAACGCTCTGACTGCCTGCGAGAGCGCCTACTGTGTCGTCATGCAGGCCTTTCTTCAGGAGGCGGTGGGGGATTTTAACAGAAAAGATTATGACAGTATGCTTGAGGATGAAGGTGTAGCGCCTAGAGCTCAAGCCAGCTATGAAATTACTTTCATAACCCCGCCTAGTCCGGTGGACCCGCTGAAAGAGATCCATAGGCAGATGGGAATTCTCATTGCCATGGCTGTGGTCACTGGCCATGAACTTCTTGGTCACCGAATGATGAAGAGCACCACTTGATTTATTAAATCTTGTTTTTTGTTTTTGTTTTTTGGGAAAATCAGAACCAACATATTATATGCATGCAATAAGTTGGTGTGGTCTTTTATAAGAATGGAAAGATATTATTTCTACAACTTAATTTTACTAGCAATACTTAATTTATACCAATTTATCTCTTTAGCTCCTACCAATATGGTTCAAAACACAATTGACCCAAAATTTCTCTTATATATTTTCTCAATTCATGTACTTGTGTGTATAAACCAACAACAAAATTGATCCATATATATGGTTCAAAACACAATTGACCCAACGTTAAAAATGCTCTCATAGCATGTGACGAGGCCGTCGGAGACTGACACCCAGAGCTGAAGGCAGCTGTGAACAGTCATTGCCAAGTGGCGGGAATCCGTTAGACGGTCGAAACAGGCAAATGAGGATTGTCATTGCCATGGCACCAAGTTTAATTAACATCTAGCATGCAGCAGACATTGATGGAAAACATATTAAAACTTCAAATTATTCACATAAAACAAGGAACCATCCTTGAATCAGAATGCTCATAGAATGAACACTGAAGTCGAACTAACCATACAAAAACTATCTCCTGAGTCACACAAATGGAAGATAATGTTGATCAAAAGATGTACATCTAGAGAAAATAGATCAAGCAACAACTACATAAGAGACAAGAGTGACTCCTGAGGCAGATCATCGGGCTAATAAGGCAACACGATCCTTCTGTATTGCCTGTGTCAGGTTGATATCAAAGAGCTCACATCGTATAGGCATCTCCATCTCATAGAAGGGGTTCTTTAAGACATAATCTGTGTACAATTCATAGATATGTTTCAAGAGACCTTCCATGTGCTGTGTCCCAGGCTCACAGACAACAAAGAACTTTGTCCCTGCAACAGAGATATTATCCTTATAAAAAAGCACTAGTTTTTCAATCTAAGACATTCATGAAATTTCACTTCCAAGGATTAATTGAACTGTCATAGGAACAAAAAGGAAAATGCATCCTACACCCTACTCAATAAGAATGTTTCAATTCAAAAGGGAAAAAGGCCAAGCCTAAAATAACAGAGACTTAATTGCTCTGTAAAACTGAACAGCGAAACTTGTCAACACTGAAAGACACATTAACTTGGTGCTGAGCAAATTTCGAACCAGGCAGACAGATCTGAGTCCGCATCCAGGATATTAAACCACCTCATTCACCTTAAGAACCGAATTTGTCAAGATGTTGTATACCTTGTATCATTCGAGTCACTTTTTTGCTTAGGAACAAAAACAGAAGAGTGATATGGTATCCTAGAAGAAAGTAAAGAACTTAGAAAATCCAATATTTACTACAAGAACATGACGCAAGGAAGAGGGCATTGCTAGATATGAAGACTAGATGGAGAAAATAAAATTTTCATATTTTCTTTTACCAGAACAAGATAATCTAGTTCCATGGAAATTGATAATATCACCCTCAATCATGTAGAGGGAAACTCTAGTTGTTTAGCCCATCTTCAATATAGAACCCCAAGATAGATGTTGCCTAAACCTCACACCCAATGGCTTACAAGTTACAAAAACACCACCATTAGTTGTTCCAGACATTAAACACATCAACTCAAATCAATGACAATCTTTAGGACTCACCTCACTTATGAATTTATTCCCCCCTGAAATAAGTTAACTAGTTTTAATTCATGAGATCGCAACCTAAAACAATGCAATGCACAACATAATGTCACAAGTGAGACTTAGTTTAAACCAGTATTACAAGCAGTAGATCGCCATATTATTTCTTTGGCTCCTACTATACCAATTTAAGCTCACCAAATTAAAAAGACGCATATCAGTGTCAATCCGACCAAAGTCCTCAGAACCTCACTCTATTTACAATTTACAAAATCAAAATGCTCGATACAATCTAAGTCCTATCTGACATGTTACAATAACTGTTAACACCAAATCATACAAATCAACTATATCTAAGAGAGAACTCACAATTTTAGTTGCAAATTGGTTGATAACTCAAAATCTTGGCAGCCTTACCAAATTTGGTCAATGTGATTGAAACCCTCTAAAATACAGCACAGAGTTTGGAAACAGAAAAGGTTAAATTTTGAAATGTACCAGTGAGTGATTGGAAGCAATGAAGATCGAAAGTGTCAGCTTGGAGGAGCTCGATGCCGAAACAACCCGATATCGGCGACAGCTGCTGAGAAATGGCGTGCATAGAGTGCCACAAGCTTGCAACCCTCAAGCTATCATTTGTGTCCATCCGTCCCGAAGACCCATAATCCTAATTTTTTTTTTTTCCCAGAAAAAGAGAAAAAAACCCATCAAAATTCGTTAATAGATGAAAAATTGAAGTTCCGATTACCAGAGTTTTGGGTTTCTTTTACCTTGTAGAAGATCAATCCACCTGATTTGTTGATGATGTATAGGCTGTAAATTGCTGCCATTTCCAAGGGGTATTTCGGAATCCAATAGAAATATATGAACAAAAATGAAGAACGAAGAAGAAGATGCCTAATTGATCAAACAGAGGAAATCAAACCTTTAGCCCAGATTCAGATATAAAACCCGAATAAATGGATCCGACCCGAAATACTGTCCGGAATCCGGAGCCAGTTGGTTTGCGCGAACCGTTACTTACTTGTCTGATGTTTAGCGCGAAGATGCAGGTTCGAATCCTTCTCGAGCCAAATCTCATTGTTTTGGACTTCTTTTTACGTGCTTTTATTTGTTTATTTAAGCTTATTATCACAAAAGGTCCCTAAGATTTATGAAACTATCAGATTGGATTCTTAATTTTTTTTGTGTCACTCGTGGTTTTCAAGGTTAGTACAAATAGTCCATGCCGTTAAGTTCCATAAAAAACTTCGTTAGTTTGCTGACGTGGTGTATATATATATATATATATATATATATATATCACAAAATATCCATGAGGTTCACATACTTATCACAAAAAGTTCCTTCGAATTTATTTAATTTTTTCATTTAAAATTCATAAATTTTTCTTTTTCTTTTTAAAATTATTTATAAATGAAAAACTATTTATAGAAGGATTTTAATCTTGAGGACCATTTATGAACCCTAAATCCTTAGTTTTTTAAATTTTAAATTTTATGAATTTTAAATTATTTAAAAAAAAACTCTATTAGTTTATTGATGTGACATATATATGGAGCTCACATCTATAATAATATAGTGTCACATGTATTCAAAATATAATATGTATTTTTAAATAATTTAAAATTCATTAAATTTTAAAAAGAAAACCAAAATGTTATGAATTTTAAATATAAAAAATTAAAAAAAATCGTAGAGACCATTTGTGATAGGTGGGTAAACCTCAAGGATGTTTTGTGATATATATGTCACGTCAGCAAAATAATGGAGTTTTTGACGAAACTTAACTGCAGGGACCATTTGTGATCACACATATCTTGAGGACCACGAATGACACAAAAAAAACATTAAAGATGCAATATGATAGTTTCGTAAATCTTAGGGACGTTTTATGATAATAAGCCTAAAATAATTGAAGAAATAACTGTAGCCCAATTAGCTGAACTGGTATTTTAGCTCTAAACCCTAAAATAATATGACAAAATTGTATACTTGAAGCGTATAGTCGTTCGGCTATACTATTAAAATATATTCGAATATTTTTAAGATATTGCCGGCGACTATGCTTGTAAAATATATTATTTTAGAGGTACAGCCTCGCAGCTGTAAGCATTAAATATATTATTTTAGAGGTACACAAGGCTTGCACTCACAGTCACAGCCTGAACCCCTCTCTCTCTCAACTCGAGGTTCGATTTTTTTTTTCTTTTGTTTCGGTTGCTGCGTTGATTGGATTGGATTGGATTGAACTCTTTCTATGAAAACCATCAAATGTCATTCAGCTATTGAAATCTCCACTATGATAACAACTCTGATGTTATAAAATCTTAAAATCCTTTGAAGAAACTCTCTGATAATCGTTTCTTCAAAGAATTTTAAGATTTTATAGCATCAGAGTTGTTATCATAGTGGAGATTTCAATAGCTGAATGACATTTGATGGTTTTCATAGAGAGTGTTAAATCCAATCCAATCAATGTGGCAACCGAAACGAAAGAAAAAAATCGAACCCTGAGTTGAGAGAGAGAGAGAGAGAGGTTCAAGGCCGAGTCTTTGAAGCTTGGAAGCGCTTATAGAGAAGCGAAATGGCTGTGACTGCGAGTGCAAGCCTTGTGTGCCTCTAAAATAATATATTTAATGCTTATAGCCGCGCGGCTGTACCTCTGAAATAATATATTTTACGAGTATAGCCGAGCGGCGATATCTTAAAAAATATTCGAATATATTTTAATAGTATAGCCGAACGGCTATACGCTTTAAATATACAATGAGAGAGTATAGCCGCACGGCTATACGATTTAAATATTCAAATATGTTCAAAGAGTATAGCCGACTGGTTAAATATTTCAATAAATTGTGTAAGAGGGTCATTTCCATACAAATTGTGTAATCATATAAAAAATATGTTTTAAGACCTACCAAGAAATCTAGTTTTGGTTGACAAAATAATTTTAATCTTGCTTGCTAGAGCTGTGGCTGATGAAGAAACAGAGGCGAATTTTTATAAAGGAGAAGGCCCATTTGCTGACCAGAAGGTTCTTCCTGATCTGGACAAAGACGGAGTTCTTGGACTTGGGCTAAGAGTTGCCAAGCAGATACCTTCAAGTTCTGCAATTGGAGAAACTGGCGTGCAGCCTGTTGGTTATACTCTTGTTTCATGAAAAACTATAATACTCTGGTTTTGATGGATCATTAATGTAATGGTAGCAATGATATATAAAGAGGTATTACTAGCTCTGTTTGATGCAGGACTTGCCAGTGTGTTTTTGTTGTTTAATTTGATACCAATGAAATCTGATTGTTGAATGTCTCTTGGTTCTTAATTATGTGTCATGATCTATTTGACTTTGGACTAACTTGAAAGCTGATAAGTTCTGGATATTATTGATATGCTCATGTTTGGCTTCTGTCTTATCTTTGATCGAGGCAGCACTTACGCAGCTGGTAAGGTAGCTGAGATTATGTGTGCAGATTTTGCCCATGAAGTAATTTCAGTATGTGTACCTCCAGTTTATCCCCTACAATCCTAATGAGACGTGATTTAGTTTCCTGTTTTATTTGTATTTATTTTATTGATTTGCTGTGTATATTTATTGTCTCTCAAGGACTTGATTCTTGCCTAGAATAGGAAATTCTTTGTGTAGACACCAAGCAAAGCATTGTATATAATTATCACACGATTGTTCAATGAAAATCATTGAGAATATTCAAAACCTTTCAGATCCATGGTCATGGATGGGCTTGCATTCGCATAGTAAACACATGAACAATTTCTGAATTTATTCATACAAAAATAATAATAATAAATAAATATCGAGCCAAGAGAGAAGGATGAGTAAAATTTACAAAATAGGGAAGCATTAGATGTTGACACTGTTGGGAATTCCCTTGCCAGTAAGTCCAGGCTCACTAGAAGGATAGAGCAAAGTGTACGGGATCTTGGCCGGTCCAACTCGGTTCTTCAATTTCTCATCCTTGTTCATTTTTATAATTCTTTTCTCAATTCCTTCCAGCTTCTTTCTAAAATCCTCAGAGGCTTGCAACATGTTTGCATCTGTTGTCCATTCTGGGGTGCCTCTCTGCCCAAGATAAAGCTCATCAACTGGGTGCCTTGATAAGATTTCTATGGAGGCCATGCCAAGCAGGGTCTGCAGCTGAGGTGCAAATGTTTTCAAGAATGCCTTGTCAGGGTTAGTTTTGAGCTCCTCATACTCAGGAGTGCCTTCTTCAGGCATGAACTGCAGGCTTATGCTTGGCCGGTTCGGGACGTATCCACCTATAGAGTACTGGCCATAGTTGATTGCTGCATGATAGGCTGAAGAGAGCCATATGATAATGGTGCATGATTCTATCAGCTCTTCACAAGTCTGCATTTTAGGCCACCATGGTTCATCTTTCTTGTCACCATGACCTTCTTCTCTGAGTTCCTTCCACCAAGACTGGAGTTCTGAGTCATTTTGAACCATTTCATCATTTTTGTAGTAGAAGGAGCAATACTCTTTAACCCATGTTTTAATTGCAGACCATATCTCAAGCCCATCAGCAGCATATGGATAGTCCTCTATCAGTAAGCGTACACTGTGCGACGATTTTGGATCTTCAACTGCCATTCCTCTGAACATAGCAAAAGGTAGATAATTAAAAACCATCAAGCCTTTCATCTTTGTTGTTTTTGAGACTTGAGTTTAGAACATAATGACAGCATTCATCAAATCTTTTAGACCCTTTAATTGTATTCATTTTTCCCTGTAACATTGTGTCTTAGCTCTAATATTTGAGTTGCATCCATTGCCGAAATTTTTAGATGAAAAACGTTATGGTCATAAGATTTTACCTTTTGATGAGATCCACGGGAAGCGCTTGTTCAGGAAAGACCCAGTTCTTGTACATTACAGATGACCATTCCATTGAAAACTTTGCAGGAAAGACTGTTTCCTCTATAATTCCACCGGCATTTGTAAGAACCTCTCTAGCTATTGCGTTTGCATTCATAGTTTCACGAAAATGAGGATGCAGAAGTTTATGAATCGGGTGAAGCACGCTCAACTGCCGATTTGCTGCTATCACAAACGGTTCAATCACTGCATGAGTTTTTAACCTGCAACACAACAAGAACATATTCAAGATGCATTTGGGGAAAAATGTTTGGTTGCCATGCTTTCCTTGACAGTGTTATACCAGTGGCTGATGAGCTGATGATGGCCAGAGTCATTTACATTCACATAAGCTTTAGCAAGTTGCCAAATGGAACTCTCGACGCCCTGGCTAGAGGGAGTATAGACTTTGCTAATGCAGCCAAATTGATCTCCATCAGGATGTGGCAAGCTTAACTCAATAGCTAATGGCTTCAAAGTCCCATCATTTTCTAAGAAAAGGAGTGTTCTGCTTGAATAAGTTTTTGTGGAAGTTGTGTTTATACGCCTCAGGTACGGCATCAATGCATCGTGGTGGTCTAATATGAATAGCTTGTTGTTCTTGATTGCCTACAACACCAAATACTTTTCAGTAATTATTTTCGAATAAGAGTATTGTGAGAATGTGAACACATTCTCACAAGTATAACAAGAACATATGTTGAATTAAATAAGTCAATAGCATTACCTCATCTATGCTCAGTCCTTTTAAGTTATGTTCTATGTGTTCTTTGGTTATTTGACTTGTTTGATCCCCATATGCTTTTTGGTCTAGCTTGCTAGCAGGTGGAAATTCCTGCAGTTTATTCAGGTATAACAATGATTAAGGATGAAAGTCAAAGTAATATAAATTCAAATGTAGCTTCGAGTTTTCCATTTTCTTAAATGATAATAAATAAATAAAACAAATGTACACAATAGATCACGAAAGCTTAAGATTACTTGGAGACGACGAATGGCAACCGGATTTACTCCAGCCAGCATTTCTCTTGCAAATTCTTCATCAGTTCTCCATGCCGACTTATTGTCTAGTAAAAATCATTAGAAGACCAGTGTCAGGTAAAAGAAAGCAATATATATGAAGGCACATAGACTGGTAAACTATATACCTTGGATCACTTGAGGCACTGGAAATTTGAGGAATTTTTCACCATCAGTTCGAAAAAGTTCCTTGAACAGCTCTTCATGTATGCTATCCTTAATATATTTTAGTATACCATCAGGCAACTCTATACCTCCTTCATAGAGCATAAGTACTTCTTGCATGTTGTTGAACTCATTGTGGCTGCCAACAAGTAGAGCTGCTAGCTCAGGTTTAAGGACCTGAGGTATGGTTTTCAAACCATAAGCAAGCAAGTCTGACAATTTTAAGGGACCAAATCGTTCGTCTCTTGGAACGTATATATTTAGGCTCATAATAAGCTTCAGCTGGCTCTCAGTGTTAGGATCTATCAAGACAAAATCAGAAAATTCTTCATGACAACCATTCTTTCTGAATGAGCTAAAAGTAATAGAAATCCATATTTCCTGTTTGTCATTTCTAAAGACTGAAAATATACCAAGTTTAGCAACTAACCTGTCTTAGTTGGTGGTCTTCCTGTTCTTCCCCTGCGAGGATAAGGGAACTCACTCGACCCTCCGAGAACTGGACGGGCATACTCCTGACCCTTATCTGGATTCCCCAAATCATTGTAATAGGCATAGTCATAGACCCTGTCCCATTCCTGAAGCTCTCTTTTTTTATCAGCATCATCCCCTCTCAAGTTTACTAGCTCTTCTTCTCTGAATTTCTGTAGTGGCTTTGGTGTGTCACTTGAAAGATAAGTCTGCACAAATATACAAATCAACCTACTAGTTTACCATTTTCAGTATTTCTAGCAGTCCATAAACTACAACTAAATGAGTTTGTCTTAATGGACTTCAATCTCCCCCCCTCTCTCTCTCTCATGCGTGATTAATGAGTTGCATTAGAACTGCATTCTTTCATCCTACAAACTTTTACCTTGTTTGTGAAGAAAATGCGGTCTTTTTTGTACTTGTCAGCAGGGTACACCCATGAGTTGCAGACAAAGTGGATTCGACCTTCACCAGGAACATCTTCAAGCGTGAGTGTCTTCAAGTAAAACTCACTGTGATGATCATTTCTAATTATAAATGCTCCTGGGACCCCAATCTCCTCATCCCAATCAAAAGTAATATCAAATGCAGAGTCCCCTGCTGTTAAGGGGGTGATTGTGGTAATCCAATTTTCCAAATATGCTGGCTTTCCAACTTTTCCTGGGGACCCCTTTTCTACAAAAGGAGATCAAATGAAAAATGGATCAATAGATGTTCAATTATAAAACCTCCAAATACTGGTTCTTTTTTCTCTGTTCTAAATTGAGATGTTCGTTTTCTCTTTTGAGGTTCTGGTACTAATAACTACAAGTAACTTGGAACCATTAAATAAGCATGGATGCTAACAAATTAACAAGTAAACTAGAAGCCTATGTATCTATGAACTTAAAAGACAAAGTAGTATTCAGTTCTCACCAGGGTCACCATTGACTGAACTAATGAGCTGCAGAGAAACCGCTTTGCCTACCAGCTCACCAACACGATCGAGAACCGATGCTGTAAGGTCGTTCAAGTCCAGAACATTATTCTTCATCAACACCACCCTCCCTTTGATCTTCTTGCCCTCATATTTGGGGTGTGGATAAATTGTGCTGTTCTGGGATGCCTTGGCAGCTGTTGAAGCCAAAGGCAACGGTTGAGATCGTGTAACATCATCCATGCTCAAGAAACCAGGCAATTTAGGCAACAGTAGTGGCCTGTGATTGATTGATGTGAGGTTGTTGGGTGTTGCTACTGCAACTACTTTTCTCCTGAAGCTCAAAGGAGTTAAGAGATGCTTGCAATGTAGCATCTCCTATCTGATTCAAGAACTAAAAGAACTTATTAGAAGACGGTTGGAAGATCTCAGCATGAAGAATATGAGAGAAGGGTGTGTGTAGTATTTATTAAGGTCAATGAGTTCATTAATTGTTAATATATATATATATATATAGAATAGTAGTATAGGTGACCATTTCTTTTACAAAGACTCGTATACTACTTGCCCTGCATGTGGAGGTCTTTTAGAAGCTACGTTTTCCTCCATTTCCGTGGTTGACTTGAGGACCCCCTCCTTTTCTGCGGATTATATGATTCAAGAAACCTCGCAAGGTAATTAAGAATATTTAATAATGTATTCTATGTCTTAGGTTTGATTCTCCCCTTCCCTAATATTTCTTTGTATCAAGAAACATCAACCCTCTTCTTCTTTTTTCGGTGAATACCTCCAACCCACTTGACCAAATAACAAAATATAGATAAATTTTAGCAATACTTGATTCTCTAATAACACTTGTAT
>NC_047655.1:26521083-26538425 GCF_902201215.1 Prunus dulcis | reverse complement strand
AAAATGCCCTCCCCTAAACCTTTTCTGCTCTCCCCTTTTTGCCCCTCTGTCTTTGGATGCCAACTCTCCGCACTGTTTCGTTTCCACAGAAATATCGTCCGCTTCTAACCAGCTTGGTTGGGCTGGTTGGGGGCAGCCATGGGATACACGGATTCGGTCTTCGGCATTTACAATGAAAATTTCCTTTCGTTGTTTTTTGGTTGTTGAAGGGTTTGAGCATGAGGAAAAATGGTGCAATCCGATCTCCCGCTCATCGACCTCCGCCTCCTCTCCCAATCCGATCTCTACTCCCTCTCCCTTACTTCCTCCTCCTCCCTATCCAATCCCACCCGCCGGTTCGACGACGACGTTTTGATTCCCAAGATTGATCGTTCCGTCTTCAACGAATCCGCCGGCAGTCGCAAGCAGACCTACTCGCGCCTCCGCCTCGCTCCATGCAACTCCCAATTCCCAATCCCCAACCCCAAATCTCAACCCACCCCCTTTTCCCATTCCCAATCCCGAGACCCAGAAACCTGCCAGATTATCTCTCTCTTGAAACAACTCTTCCCCTCCTCCGAGAAAGCCGAGAACGACGACGTACTCGGCAAGCGGAAGCGAGGCCGGCCGCGCAAAGACGAGAACCGAGTGGTTTCGGTGTCTGAGCGTGAGAGAAATTCGAACGTCAAGGAATCGAGTGTCACGGAAGAGAGAGTGAAGGTGGAGGAGGCGGAGATGGTGATGGTGAACGAAAACGGCGTCGTATTGGATTTGGCTGCGTTGGGGAATGCGGACGATTCATTTGGCGAGGCGTTGAGGAGGAGGACTGATGGGTTGGAGACAGAAGCGCAGTTGCTAGGGTTTCTGGGAGGGTTGGAGGGAGGATGGTCGAGTGCGAGGAAGAAGAGGAAGATTGTGCAGGCGAGTGAGCTCCTTGATGCGTTCTCGAGGCAGTGGAAGGTTATGCTCTCTCTCAAGAGAAATGGAGGCCATGTTTGTCTCTTCTGTAGACGATACATAAGGTACTTCTCATTGTCAATGTTCGTGTCTGTGTGTGTTGTTTGTATACAACTGTTGTATTGAGTTGACATTATGAGAGTTAATTGCTCATTTGTATACAACTGTGATAATCTCACAGTTTGACAATATTTTTTCGGGTCATATAAGTTGAAATTCATTTGCCTGAATAATGGAAAGAAAGAAAATTTCTCAAACAGGAGGACGGGTTACTCTTTTGTAATAAACTCACCTTTGCTTCTGTTTGTTAATTTTAGGGTCTGCATAACTCTAGAGTAAACTGATCTTTAGATGTTGTTAGGTTTGATTCCTTTTATTTGTTGTCTTTTTTGGGTGATAGGTGGGAGAGTTTGTTCAATTTTGTCTGTACATGTCATTCTCGGAGTTATTTTGTTCTTTATAATTGCATTAAGAATCTCATAGCAAAAAAATATCAAGAACTATTTTGGGATTGCTTACTTCGTGATTTTTTTAGCATATAGTGGCCAGAGGGATGTGAACCTACTGTTAATATTATTTGATACCATTCCTGCAAATTTAAGTTGATGACTGTGTGCGTTGCAGGACTATAACAAAATGGTGCAACTACATCTATTTGTGGACTTTGAAATAGAAACAAGGTTTGCATCTTTTAATCGCCTCCACTGTATTTCAATTTCTTTCCCTTTATTAATTTTGATTGTATTTCTCCCCTGTGGTGGGATTGATCATGCTTTTGAATTGGTAATGGCAGGGGACTGTTCGTGCGTGAATAAAGGCTTGCCATTGCCCTTGCTGATGTTGTGGGACAGAGCCAGTGTATGTGTACAGAAGTTACGGTATACAATGTTATCTCTCCCTCTCTTTAATTTCAGTTTTTTTTTTCTTTTAATAGAATTTCGTCAAATATTTTGGTTCTGGATTTTTTGTGTTGAAGAAATTTACAATAAAGGTTTTTGATGACGTTCTGTGTTTGTAAATATCTTTTGTAGAACAACACAGAATGTTGACTGACTTTGAAGGTGCTACAAGAAAAAACGAAGTAGGGTTCTGCATTTGGACTAGCAAAGAGGTTTGTCAATCCTTCTCTCATCCTCATTTTTTTTTTTTTCAATAAGTCGATTACATCTCAGCCTTAAATTCACTGTTTATTATCTGTTTAATTTAATGAGACAATTTCTGTTGTTGAATTCTAAATTATGCACTTTTTTTTCCATGTTAGGGTACTGGGATGCTAGGGGGTTCTTTTTATTCTCTTTTCCACTGCATATTATAACTTAGATGGGTATGCTTCAAGAAGGTTGGTTTTGTTCTTGAAGAATACCCATTTGGTTTTAGACATAGTTTATTTAGTTAAATATATGGCTACTGGTGAAGTGGATTAGCCAAACATTGCATATGTAATATGCATACAAATTCTTATTATTGTTGTAAAACAGTCAGTTTAAGTGGAAGATTGTTGTATGAAATTTGGTAAACAAATATCTAGAAATTATCTTCACAGTTTCTTAGGTTCCATTTAATTCGGTATTTGTTTTTGTGTGATATATTTCCCTTAGGGCGTGTCAAATGGTAAAGCTGCAATTAACAGTGTCTTTTTTGTGTTGCAGTTCCACCAGTGGCAGGTTGTTGGGAGGAAGCTCCCTACAGCATCTGATGAGCACCCCGGAATTTTCTGAATGAAGCTCTGGGCCACCAATGAGGTTTGCGCCAGGTCCAAGTTCTGGTATAATGCTTAGCCTTAGCTTGGCTTTTGTGATCCCAAATGTTCATTGGTGAATTTTTGGTTAAACTTAATATTATTGATTGATTTGTTTGGATTAGGTATTTCCTGAGGAAGCTGAAGAAGGTCAAGAAGAGCAATGGCCAAGTGCTTGCCATTAATGAGGTTTGTTCTCTCTGCCGTTTATACTCTATTTTTTCTAATTAATAAATTTGTACCCATTTTGATTATTTGTCAGTGTCTAATGTATTCAATGTTGTTTTGAGGTGGGGAAGTGGTTCCTCCTCAACTCTCCTCCTGGCTTAATCCAATTTGTTGCCAAAGGTCTCCGCCTTTGACCCACTCTTTTATCACATTTATTTTGCTTTTTTCTAATTTTGTTTTGATCATTTGAATCGTATTTTGTATTTGATGTTTGGCTTTGGTGGCAAATGTGAAGGAGGCTGCGTCAGAGGCATCCCCTCGAAATGACCGGCTGATTTGGAGATGTGTGTTTTTTTTTTCTTTCTTTCTGTTTTCTTTTTCTTCAAAATTGAAGCCTCCATTTTGCTGAATAAAGGCTTCTCTTGGCTTTAGTGTTTCATTAGATGAATTTTGGGCTCTCACATGTGTTTGCGAAATTGCAAACCTTTTTTTTTTGTAGAGATGTTCAAAGTTTGAACACTGCCTCCATTATCTGAATTCTAATTCCGAATTTTAATTCTTCTCTCTTTTTAAGAAGACTACCTCTATTATCTAGAAATTGATTAAGATTCTTTTTTGCGTCTGTATTTTGGCTAATTTTTTCTTTGGGAGTATTATGAAAACCTATCAGCATATCCACACCTTCTTCTACACCCTATTTCTCTGCACATTCCTCTCAAAAACTTAAATGCTTTATGCTCCACCTTAGCCTTTGGTAGTTTTCTCTGCTTTCACTTGGTTCCATTTTAAGTTTTAACTTTGTTTTTAAAATCTTTATTGTAAATTTGTTACTTTAAATCCTTAATTTTAGGATTAGTTATGGTTTATTTTTATACCTTATAATGAATTGAGATGTGGACAGTGAATGTGTTTCTTCCTTCATAGTTGTGCTTAAAATGATATTTCTCTTGATATCTTTTCTTTGGTATATAGGTGACATGAAGCAGAAACAGTTAAGGAAATCTCATATGAAATGGGTATTTTATGTTGGAGGTTAGGTTTATTTTATGATTTTTTATGTTAGATTTCATATTGAATCAATTTGAAAGGTTCCCCCTGAAGACTCTGAATATCTTTTAAGTTTTTTATGGTTATAACACATCAAAATTTATTTTTTCTTATCAGTTCTTTCAACTTTATTTTGCTAATTCAGTGAGAGTAGTTGTCAAAGATGGCATCAAAGCTTAGCAAATCTATGCTTGATGGGGTTGAAATTACGATTTAATCAGTGATAGGACTTTTGGTTGAATCCCAAGCAGGGAATGCATTCTTTGCCATGGTTCCCAGACAGGTCCTCTTGGCTTCCCTTGATGCTATCAGTAAGTTGAATAGGGTTCTATAACCTTTAGGTGTTTATAGGTTATTTCTGCTTTTATAGCTTCTCCTTTAGATTAGCATAGCCTATAAATGACAATACATGTATCAGTTTTGACCATAGGTGTCTATAGATAATCTATTCTTTTGTACAACAAACTTGCACATGGGTTGATTCTGTTATGGGTATTTGGTTTGATTCTATTAAAGTCTGGTTCTTTTGGTTTCATTAGGTTATAGGTATTTAATAATTTGTGGCAATGACAGATTATACTTTTGTCCACCACGTTCGTAAAATGCTTGGCGTATTTAAATTGTGGTTTGTGCAATTGATTTCTTGGCCTTAATTCTGTAACAATAGCCACTGTCTTCACTAAATTTTCCCATTTGTCTCCACTAACACTTACCAGTTTCCAAATTTGTAGCAACACAATAAACACCCACTGATTTGATGCTATTAAATCTAGAGTGTTTTGGCTTAATTCTCTCATACCTATTTAATAAATTGTCACAATTGTTCTAAGTTTGTTATCAATTGATTAAATAGATTGGAGTTATACTTTTGCCCATCAGATTAATAGAATGGTTGATGTACCTAAACTGTTGTTTGTCCTGTTGGATTTTTTAACTTAATTTTGTGATGATAGTTGGTATTCGCTCACATTTATCCATTTATCTACACTAACACTTGCCATTTTTCAAATTTGTACCAACATAGTTAAAACCCTGCAAAGGACAAGAAAGAACAGAAGCCACCTCTATAGGAAAGGCATCAAGAGAAAGATCCCATTCCAACAGACATCAAGGCAGAAAATCCCCCTCCACCACCCAATAGCATATATATATATATATATATATAAAGACCGGTCCAAACTCTTTTAAACAATGAACATTCTAAAACTGCTAATATTTTGATGCTATTTTGATCTTTTGATTGCTGCTTAGTTTATTAAAATATGATCAATATTTTAACATGACAAGTAGCATATAAAACATGTTATTAGTCTATTTTTAGTAATATAAACTTGCCAAATAAAGCATTATGCCACTATTAAGATCTCCATGTCTATATAAATGGTATCATCTTTCATATATTTTTTCACGATTTTGTATACAATTCATATGGTTTTAAAACCCGCCGCATCGCGCGGGCACCTTTGCTAGTATATACTAAAGCCCAATGCAACTAAACACTGTAGCTAAGCACAGTGTAATGACGGAAATGCCCCTCATTTTTCTGCTGTTTTCAATTTTTTTTTTCTGCAGCACAGTAAATTGACGAAACTGCCCTTGACTAAACAGCTTCTTTTGTTCCCGTTTTTGCCCCTCCTCCTTCGTTGAGAGGGTTTCGTCCGCAGAGACAAAGCCCTGGCTTCAGTTTGTTTCCAACCAGCTGGTTGGGGGGCAGCCATGGAAGAACAGTGTTCTGTTCCACAGGCGCTCGCAGCTGCTCTCCATAGTCGCTGGCTGTTTCTTTTACCAATTGGCCAACTGGGTTGTTCGCGCTTTCGTCTCCCGCGACCCTCTCTTTGTCAACACCTCTGTTTCTCTACTCCACTCCACCATAACCTCCTCTTCAGGTTTGTTTTCTTTTCAAGCTGTTCTTTTTTCTTGGGAATTTTTTTTGGGGTTTTTTGAGCATGTTTCATGGTCTTTTTCTATGCATAGAATTTAGTGATAGGTTTAACAAAAATGGAATCTGAGACCGTCGCCGACGCCAAGTTCCAGAGCAAAAAAAAAAAAGGTTTATATGATTAGTGAATCAGTGAAAGAAATTAAGTAAAAATTAGGGGCGAGTACAATTCGGTTTGGCCGACTAAATTGTAGTCACACTTTCGGTTCAGATTGGTTCCCTTGAACTTGCGTGATGTTAACAGAGCCAAATCACACCCTTTTTGGTCCATTCGTCAGATTTGTCCATTTCATGTTTTGCTCGGAGTGTAGAGGCAGGGGTTTGGCTGGAGAGGTGAGATTTGCTCAGATATGGAGTGAAAGACACTCTATTTTGAGGAGTGAGATCAGTTCTTAGATCTACGATGACGATGAAAGAGTTGAGATATAGATGAGAGACATGAGAGAGGGTGCCATTTGCACTAAGGTTAGGAGAAAAATATGATTGTATATAAGGGGATACTAATACTACTGTAATGTTTTTTTTTAAAAAATGGGTAGGGACTGGTTCTGTTCTGTTTTCTCAAGTTTGATTTTGATTAATTTTGTAATTAGTATTAATTTGTTGATGTTTATCTCTAAGCATTCGAATTTGAATTGGATCGATCTACAGCTGATAGTAAAAAGAGATGTACATTGTATTGTGTGCATTTATGTGGTGATCTTCAAGGATTTTGAAATTTATGCTTTTCTTTTTTTTTGAAATTTTGTTGTGCAGTCGTTAGCTGAATCTGAGAAACAACATTGGCTCCAAAGAGAGGTAAGCGTGGATATGGCAAACACACAAGATAATTTCTCTCCAATTGTATCACACACCTTTGTTTTTGTTGTCAGTTTTGATATGCAAATGCATCCCCAGCAGTGCACAAAATAATCATAATTTTACAGGCTACCTTAGAAGAAACAATCAAACAATTACAAAAGGAGACGGACTTGCACATACAGAAAGAGGTAATATAATGTGAATTTCAACTGTGAGAATAGTGGAACAAAGATTAGGGCATGTTTATTGTATTTGGCTGGGTTTCAAATTTTTTTATGGCATTTAATTTTTTTTGAGGCTACCTTAGAGGATGCTATTAAGCAGTTACGAAATGAAAATGATTCACATATACAGAAAGAGGTACTATATCTTGATCTGAATTTATGAAGTTGTACTTAGAAAGAGCCAATGACCTTTTTTCTTATCTGGTATGCTTTTTCTACCTTTCCTATTGATTTTGTATATTTCTTCTTCAGGCTATCATAGAAGATTTCATAAAACAATGTAAATTAGGTGGGAGTTTGATTTGATTAGCTGAAAACAGATGTGCTCTTTAGACTTTAGAGTTGTGCAGGAAAGCTACTGGTTGCTAATTTTGTTTAGTCTTTTTTCTCAAGTTATAATAAATATCTTAACCAGTTTTTGGGTGTTTACTGAAGTTCATGATTGGTAATTGATATTAAGTTTTGTTCATATCAGTTTATGCTTTGTGTGTGTGTGTGTGTGTTGAGGAAAAGTTGGAAGCATGAAAGCTACATACAACATGTGATTTGCAAATTATTCTTATTCATTTTCTCAATTAGTCTCATGCAATAAAAGGTAAAGTCAAATTGTTGTTGAATCCCTGTTTTGATTGGTCATTGCAGAACAGTTTGTGGGTATGGAAGTACTCTCATACAGTTCTGCACCATGCTATGATACTTTTAATTTAAGGTGGAAATTGATTGTGAAAAGCTCAAGTTCACATCAATTCAGTCTCCTAGGTTTTAGAAAAAACAGAGTTTTTGGTGCTAAATTTGATGTTAGAAAGAAGTTTTTGAGCTGTTACAATTTAGATCAGCCTTTCTTGAAGCAACTAAATCACCAAGGAGGTTTTAGGTCATTAGACACCGGTGAAAACTTCAAACATGTTGGTCCAATTTTATCAAGTGGAAGCTCTGATGGCTACGTAATTAAAAGGGAAGAGAATGAAAGTATTTCAGAAATAGGGGAACCAGTAACTAAAGTTTTGATTCCTGGTCTACCAGATGAATCCAAAGGTGAATCAGGTGCGCCAGTAAATAGTTGCTTTTGGGAATGGAAGCCCGAATTCAGTGTGCATTATGAGAAAGCTGGATGTGAAACCTTAGGCTCCCTTCCAGTGCTGTTTCTGCCTGGTTTTGGGGTTGGTTCCTTTCACTATGAGAAGCAACTGAAGGAGTTGGGGCTTGATTTTAGAGTACGGGCTAAGCAGCTGAATGGATGGTGTGTATATCTATATTTGGATGGTATGTACTTGGATTCATTGAAACAATTGAGATTGAGTGCTTATATCTTAGCAGCTGACTTTGAGCCTTAAAATTTTCAGATATTTATGATGACCCATTCTTGGGCCCATTGCAATAATTGAGATTTGAGTGCTTAGGTCTAAGCAGCTGAATTTGAGTCATTAATTTTTCAGATGTGTATGATTTTGATTGTTCCGTCAGGTTTCTTTATTAGTTATTTTCCCCTAATCACAATTGTTTCACTTCCAGAAACTAATGGCATCATTCGTTCATTTTGCAAGATTGGTGTATACTATGGTACTCCACAAGCGACATTTGGAGGAATTGCATTAAAATTCTTTGCCTCAGTTCGGCTTGAAATATGTTCTACAGGGAAGATAAAGTCTGTAAGAACAATAGCCATTGTTTCTTATTGCATGACAGCTTTTTGATGGATGAGTATATTTATCTCTTAGGTCATCTAATAAAGTTTGATCTATGTTGTTTGCTCATAGAACGTACTTCTGTACTGATTAGGTAAATGGAGAGGAAGTAATTGGAGTTCGGGTTCATGTAAGAGTGCAAAAGAGCAAGGTAATTTTGAATGCATCAAAATGGATTCTGTATCTATGAGGGTTGTACACCATGTACAGAAATAACATTTCTATTACTTTTGCCTTTATGATTACTTGAGCAGTAATTGCACTTTCAATATAAATTTCATAACTGGTATGAAGTATGACAAGTTGTCTTGCCAATTCTTAAAGGTTATGTCTAATTTCTCAAAGATTTTTGTCCCAATTCTACACTTTGCTATAAGTGCAGCCTGTGACCATGAAAACAATTGTAACAATTGACAAATTGTTAAATTCCCCTTTTGATTTTTCTGATATTATGAAACTGCTTCCATCCTTTTTGAAGGCTAATGATTTTGTTATGATATTTGCTTATGCTTTTGGAAGAGAGACTTTTGTCGATTGCAATCTCCTGATTCCCAGATTTTGCCAAACCTTTAGTAAAACTTAATGATTGCAGTTAATTATATCTCTTATTTAATGTGTTTCATCCACTTTGTTATGTTTCTATTTTGAAAGATGCTTATCCTATATTTTTGTTGTTGTTGTGGATTTTCAATTTTTGTAAGATGTTAACTGTGTACAAGAGAGTCAAGAAGAGGCGGTGAGTAGAAGGAGGTTCTTTGCAGGCTAGACAAGGTTGAAAATGGTTTTTTTTTTTCTCTCCCTATTTTCCTTCAAAACTTTTTGTTCACTTATTCTCCTTGAATTTTATGTTCAAAGTAGTTAAATTTTCGTCCAAAATGTTTTATTTGTGTTTCTTGATTTGAATGAAAGTTTGGTATTTCATCCTTCTTTTTGGGTTTCTTTCATTTCATACTGTCTTCGTATTTTCCTTTTCCTTTTCCTTTTGGGTTTATTAAAATATTGATCATATTTTAATAAACATGACAAGCAACATATAAAACATGTTATTAGTCTTTATTTTGTAACTTAAACTTGCTACATATTTTCACAACTTTGTAGACATTTTAGACGATTTTAAAACCGCAACATCGTGCGGGGACTTTTGCTAGTATTTGACTATTTCAAATTGTTAAGGCTGTTGTGTATGAAATTCAACAATTTCATCTTTGTGTCATATTAAGTTTTTCTTTTTAAAATCATGGTTAGGATGAGAATGTCATCACATTCATGACAACCAAGGCAAAGGACCCATATGCTATTCTCAAGGCTAGATATCTTGTTCTACTTTTGTCAGCAGAAGTTCCTCCTAAAATAATAGTCTCTTATGAATTTTTTTTCAACAATACAAATTATCTATTTTTTAAGTCTATATTCATAGATCATCTTTACAAAAAATTAGACAAATTCCGTTTCAACATCCAATTGTGTTCTACAAAATCAATGAACACGGTGCTTCAAGAAAGTACATGATTTCAATAATTTAATTGAGTGGTCAAATGATATCGAATTTAAGTGATTTTTTGTAGAGACGAGTGTCTCTCAAATAAGCTAATGGAAGCTCTCTATGTGTGTGTGTGTATATAAAGGTATTGTACAATATAGCCAATTTATTTACAAGGCGTTTTTGCGACTGTAATATTGTAGTTCATATTACACATAAAGAATGCATTAATTATAGTTAACTATACTAATAGCAGCTTCAAAGGCTTCCCACTTAGATTGAGACACTGTTGGTAATTCCCCTGCCAGTAAGTCCTCCTTCGCTAGTAGGAAATAGCAAAGTGTAGGGCACCTTCACCTGTCCAACTCGGTTCTTCAGTTTCTCATCATTGTTCATACTTGTAATTCTGTCCTCAATTTCAGCCAGTTTCTTTCCAAATTTATCGAAGGCTTTCAATGGTTCTGTGTCGGCTGTCCATTCAGGAGTGTCTCTCTGCCCCAAATACACTTCATCAGTAGAATGCCTTGACAGAATTTCAATAAGGGCAATGCCAAGCACTGTCTGCAGCTGAGCAGTAATTGTTTTCAAGAAAACTGTATCGAGGCTGGATTCGAGCTCTTTGTACTCAGGAGTTCCTTTCTCAGGCATGAATTTTCGGCTTATAGTAGGGCGGTTGGGGAGGTAGCCTGCATAAGGGTACTTCTTGTTGAATTTTCTATAATCTATTTAATATTTATTGCTTTTTAGATTTTTAGATTTTTATATGGACGATTTGGTGCTTCCTTCTTGTATACTCCCAAAAACAATATATTAATACATAATGTATCAATTATTATACAAAAATGTACAAAATTATATCATGCTGACGGAATTTGTCTCAAAATAAATATGTTTGATTAATATTCTCGACAATATATTAACTACCAAAAAAAGTGGTGGATAACCTTAAAAGGATTAACTCGTCAAAGATTCATCGTAAAATTCAATTTGCAATCGATGAATACTTTCATTCTCAAGTTGCAGCTTTTTTTGTAACCAACCGACTAAAACAAAACCTTCCTTTTAGCCATCAAAATTAAATTCGAACTCGTACAAGAATCTTGGGACAATGAGATTTTAATCCAATAGAAGTTGAGCAAGTTCATAGTTTAACAAGAACGATGCGAGATTGAGTTGGTCCTCCCCTCTGTATTCATGTTTTCTCTTATTAACTTTCAAAAATACCCTTATCATTTGACCATAATTCTGAAACACCCCAAACCCTTTTTTTTTTTTTATTTTAAAAAAAAACTCACGCCAAGAAGTTCCAAGATGCTCCTACTTCTTTTCCAAGTTAGCGTTGCAGACACAACCTCTCAAAAGCAGCAGCAAAGCCTTGTGCTATATCTCTTTTTGTGGAGACTTTTGTAGAGATTATGTATCTCTTTTTTGGTAGTATGAAGATTATGTATTTAGTCGTATGAAGATTATGCAGATTATTATTATTTGATTGTTTACTAGTTACGTAGGTGAAATATATATATATATATTTATTTGAATTTATTTTTTCATTTGAAATTAGCTCTGGACGAAGGTGTTATTAACATTATCATTGAACTGAGCTCTTGCTGTTCATCTTGTTCAGCATATTGATTCCTCATGTTTACACTGCCTTACTAGTTTGCTGCAGAATTAGTTTGTTCTTGTTAGCCAATTTTAGAATTATATACGTGCTATGGTGAAAATGTGCAGGACATTTTAATAAGCAAATTAATTTGGATTCTGATTCATGCAAATTAGTAAACAATAACAATAGGAATCAATCTCATTCATTTGCTAATTCTATATGTTTAGTAAACAGTTTAATGAGAATAATTCTTCCTATACCGATTCAGTAGTTTTCCGATTCTTATATTCTCTTCTTTCTCCATTACTAATATATAAACATACCCTTAGTCTACATGGAGACCGTCACCATTCCTCACTCCCATTCATCCCTCGGTTCGTTGCCACATTGCACATTGCGGAAACGGTTATTTTTCTAGTTGGTAAAAAATTTATTATTTTGTTCATTTCCACTTGGACTCTTTATTTGCAGCCACGTGTCTAATTCCAACTGGATGAGGTGTAATAAAAAGCACCAAGTCCGCAAGCCTCCGAGATGTGACTGGTAACAGGCCACGCCTCCGACCCTCCAAACTCACCCACCCCGCGAAAGCTTTAAAGACTCCACCATGTTCATGTCGACCCTCACAACGCTCTCTCTCTCCGATCTCATCCCTGCTCGTCTGCCTTCGACAGCAATCGGCAATGGGTGTGAAGCTCAACTCCGGACCGACGATCGAGATCAACGGCCTCAAATTCACCTACCCAGGAATCAACGGCCATCCTCCACCGGGCTCCAAGCCTCTGATCGAGGACTTCAACCTCACCCTCAATGCCGGCGATCGGTGCCTCCTCGTCGGATCCAACGGCGCCGGCAAAACCACGATCTTGAAGATCTTGGGAGGCAAGCACATGGTCGAGCCCCACATGGTTCGCGTGCTCGGAAGGTCGGCGTTTCACGACACCGCCTTGACCGGCTCCGGCGACCTCTCCTATCTCGGCGGAGAGTGGAGGCGAGATGTGGCTTTTGCCGGGTTTGATGTCCCGATACAGATGGACGTTTCGGCCGATAAGTTGATCAATGGGGTATCGGGGGTCGACCCACAAAGGAGAGCAGAGCTAATAAAGGTTCTGGATATTGATCTTTCATGGAGGCTGCACAAGGTCTCCGATGGTCAGAGAAGACGAGTGCAGATCTGCATGGGCTTGCTCAAGCCATACAAGGTACTTCCTTTCCATGTTTGACAGTTTTGTAGGTGTTTTGTTTGTGTGTTTTTTTAATGCTCACCAAGTGTTTGATAATTTGTTGTTGAAATGAAATAGGTTCTTCTGCTTGATGAGATTACTGTGGACCTTGATGTGCTAGCAAGAGCTGACCTTCTCAAGTTTTTGAAAAAGGAATGTGAAGAGAGAGGCGCCACCATCATTTATGCTACACATATATTTGATGGGTTGGAGGATTGGCCTTCACATATTGCTTATGTAGCTAATGGAAAGTTGCAGCTAGCTCTGCCCATGGATAGAGTTAAGGAGATGTACAAGTTGTCACTCATGGTTAGTCAAAAGGGTAACTTCAATATACATTCAATTTCTAATTGTTTGGTTCAATTTACAGAGATTGGATTGGGTTTGATTTGCAGAGAACAGTTGAGAGTTGGCTGAGGAAGGAACGTGATGAAGAGAGGAAGAGAAGAAACGAAAGAAAGGCAAAGGGCCTTCCTGAGTTTGAGCAACAAAATGAGGGAAGCAGCGGTGATGTTCGTGCAGTGAATAATGGCTGGGCAGCCGGACGCTTGAATTCCACCATTGCTGGAGAAGAGAACTTTGTCTTCAGTTCAAATAGAGTTCTAAGGCAATAGTGGATATACTTTGCCACTCAAAATCTTGGCAATATATGCTTAAACTTGATCTGATTTTCCCATAGTTATGGGACTTTGAAACCTTTGTATTTCAATCTATTTGTACCTTGTATTCAATTTTAGTGTGTATTTCTATCTATTTGTATTCTTTATGTAACGAAAAATGCCATGAGCTTGGCTTCTCTCCATGTAGAACAATCATTATGTATTGATAAAAGTTAAAACCACACCATTTTGCAGCCAACAAGAAACACAAAGAATAACAATGAAATAACTAAACCATACTAATAAGGGATACTAATAATAATCATGAATTAGCAGCAGCTAGCTGTTTCTTTAATTTGACGTGTCACGCCGCAATTGGATAAGAAGCTTCCCTAGCAATGCCACAGAGTCCTTCCTTGGCAAGAACGTCTCTCTGCAACCTCATGTATCCCCTCTCCCCCCAGTCTTCTCCCCAAGAATTCTTGATCAGCCAATACTTAACCCCATCATCACTTGTACCGTATCCAACAATAGTCACAGCATGGGTTAAGTCTGTACCACATGGTCCACCGTATACACCGCCAGAATATTGCTGGAATTCAACGGCATTGGCATCAATGGCAACGGAAACCGGCTGGTAGGCAACAGCCTTCAACAGAGCATTTTCGTCATTTTCGGGCACATTTTCGAAGTCGGTTATGGTTACGGCACCAGATGCATCAGTCTTGTTGTAATCGTCAGCCTTGCAACTGCCTCCATCTACACCCTGGTAGGTGTAATCAGCTTCAGTTGCCAGGCTCCTGTTGCGCTCGATCATGTATTGGAAGGCATAACCAAAGTGACCACCACGGCAACCATCATTGTCCAGACCGACGTTACAATCAACAAGCTCTTGCTCCGATAGCGAAACTAAATTCCCTGTTTTGAGTTTGTTAAGCCCTTCTACAGCTGTCACTGCTGCGAACGCCCAGCCACACCCTATAACATCATCATCATAATATATTAATATTGAGACAACAAATGTGCATAGTTAATCAAAAACTTGTTTAAAATTAAATGTGTGATTCAGATTCACAGTTTGACGGTAACACTTTCTTAATCTTGCATGCTTACCGCATTTCCCTTGGTACTTGACAGGAGTCACAGCCCCCATTGAACTAAAGTTCACATCAGATGGCAAGTTAGTGACATTTTCATATCGAAAATGATCATTTGGAGCTACTTTCACTGACTTGGAGATGATCGCTGGACCATGAAGTTGGCGACTAGAAAATGCTTGGGAGGAGAAAAAGGCCAAAATGAGGACAAGAGATGATGCCAAGCAGAGGGATTGGCCTTGGTTTGTGCTGAGCAGAAGAGCCATGATGATGATGAAGACGTATTTTTCAGAATGTAGAGGATATTTTCAGTGCAGTTTGGAAGTAGGATTCACTTTGTGGATTGGTACAACACATTGAAAATGGGCACGGGATTTTATACAAAAAATTGTACGGGTCAACGTGACTTTTTACGTGTATAATAACTCCCCAAGATTGATATTTTTACCGTGTGAATTTTAGATCCTCCCTTTGAGGGAGTAAATAAATTTTTTTTTTTGGAGCAAAAATCAAGGGAAATAAATGAATTGATTCAATCGATAGTCAGAGCTTGGTTTTCAGTCTTATCCATTTTACCAAGGTCACAATAAAATATTAAAATTAGCGTGTCCTTCAGTTAGGGTTTTGAATTATACGAAAAAAACTGTCTAAGTTTAATTAGCGTGTCCTTTATATTGCAAATCATATTTTTATCTGGTATTCAATTCTAGTGTGTACAATCACATATAATATATATATAGGCTTATTATCACAAAACGTCCCTAAAGTTTACGAAACTATCAGATTGTATCCTTAATGTTTTTTTTTGTCATTCGTGGTCCTCAAAGTTAGCATGTATGATCACAAATGGTCCCTGCCGTTAGGTTCTGTCAAAAACTCCATTAGTTTACTGACGTGGCATATATGTATATCACAAAACATCCTTAAGGTTCACACACCTATCACAAATGGTCCTTACGAAATTTTTTTAATTTAAAATTCATAAAATTTTTTTTTTCTTTTTAAAATTTATGAATTATAATTATTTTAAAATATATATTAAATTTTAAATACATGTGACACTATATTATTGTAGATGTGGGCTCCATATATATGCCCCATCAACAAACTAATGAAGTTTTTAAAAAATAATTTAAAATTCATAAAATTTAAAAATGAAAAAAAAAACTAAAGGTTTAGGGTTCATAAATGGTCCTCAAGATTAAAATCCTTCTATAAATTGTTTTTTCATTTATAAATAATTTTAAAAAGAAAACCAAAATTTTATGAATTTTAAATTTTTTTAAAAAAAATTCGTAAGGACCATTTGTGATAAGTGTGTAAACCTCAGGGATGTTTTGTGATATATAAGTATGCCACGATAGCAAACTAACAGAATTTTTGACGGAACCTAACGGCAGGGACCATTTGTGATCATACATGCTAACTTTGAGGACCACGAATGACAAAAAAAAACATTAAGGATGCAATCTGATAGTTAAACCTCGCGAGGATATTTTGTGATACGTTCTATATATATATATATATATATATATATATATATATATATATATATATATATATCAATCATAACGTTTATTGACAATTCATCTTGTTGGATGTCTGTGTAAAGCGTATGAATCATATAACACGGAATTCGTAAAAAAAAAAAAAAAAATCATATAACACGGAAGTTGTCGGTTGTCTATGTAAAGCGTATGAATCATGTTACATGAAAATTCTACCCGTTCTTGTGGGATCCAATGACAGCATAAGTAAAATATTTACCGTCACTGGTTTGTTGTATTTGTGTAAATGGTTTGTTGTATTTGTGTAGTTTACGAATGTGTTATTATGTGAGACAGATGGAAGGGTCTAGCATTTTTTGTCTCATGATGAAAGATAAAAACGCCAATCATTCTAAGACGACAAAGAAATGGTAACTATTCAACATCCATCCATTGATTGGAACTCTAAACACAACAGAATGTATGGAATGGCAGGGAGACTAAAAATCTTGAATTATTTAAATCTACAGGGCCAAACGGCATCAATCACTTTGTAGTAATTATCTAAACAAAATACATTCTTAGAATAGTAACACTAAGAAATTCATAAACAGAAGATAATGGACATTCCACTTTGACACATTCAAAACAAGAGGCTGCCGAAGTTTTTGTCATCATTTTAAGCCTGCAACCAAAGTAAATACAAGCAAGCAAACATGAGTTTGGGAACCATCAAAGACATTTTTACTGCAATGAAGCAACAAGTGAGACCCACCTTGTTTGCTATATTGTTGGACAGCCAGTCAAGACCCTCATAGAGCCCTTCCCCAGAGGTGGCACATGTACTTTGGATGTACCTGAATCAATAACACAGAATGTATCAGATTTAATGAACATTTAATTGCTTTTTTCTGTGTGTGAGTCACACAGAGAGAGTAATCATAGAAATTATGAAGAGAGTATTTAAGTAAAATACCAGTGGCGTTGACGAAGAGAGTGGAGACCGAGTTTGTCAGTGATCTCAGCAGCATTCATTGCATTTGGAAGATCTTGCTTGTTAGCGAATACAAGCAGCACTGCATCCCTCAACTCATCCTACAGATTCAAGGACTGACATAATCATATACATGAAGAAAAAAATTGCTTTTAAAAGTCATGTGATGGATTTCAAATGACCTTTCATATATTTTCAACAAACTTGGTGAAGGTCTTGTACGTTTTCCATCAATATAGCATGGTTTTATCTTAAAATAAGATCCTTAACTTCTATTTAAAAAAAATAAGATCCTTAACTCTTTCTCAGAAAGAGCTT
>NC_047655.1:26479364-26521073 GCF_902201215.1 Prunus dulcis | reverse complement strand
ACAGGAGTCACAGCCCCCATTGAACTAAAGTTCACATCAGATGGCAAGTTAGTGACATTTTCATATCGAAAATGATCATTTGGAGCTACTTTCACTGACTTGGAGATGATCGCTGGACCATGAAGTTGGCGACTAGAAAATGCTTGGGAGGAGAAAAAGGCCAAAATGAGGACAAGAGATGATGCCAAGCAGAGGGATTGGCCTTGGTTTGTGCTGAGCAGAAGAGCCATGATGATGATGAAGACGTATTTTTCAGAATGTAGAGGATATTTTCAGTGCAGTTTGGAAGTAGGATTCACTTTGTGGATTGGTACAACACATTGAAAATGGGCACGGGATTTTATACAAAAAATTGTACGGGTCAACGTGACTTTTTACGTGTATAATAACTCCCCAAGATTGATATTTTTACCGTGTGAATTTTAGATCCTCCCTTTGAGGGAGTAAATAAATTTTTTTTTTTGGAGCAAAAATCAAGGGAAATAAATGAATTGATTCAATCGATAGTCAGAGCTTGGTTTTCAGTCTTATCCATTTTACCAAGGTCACAATAAAATATTAAAATTAGCGTGTCCTTCAGTTAGGGTTTTGAATTATACGAAAAAAACTGTCTAAGTTTAATTAGCGTGTCCTTTATATTGCAAATCATATTTTTATCTGGTATTCAATTCTAGTGTGTACAATCACATATAATATATATATAGGCTTATTATCACAAAACGTCCCTAAAGTTTACGAAACTATCAGATTGTATCCTTAATGTTTTTTTTTGTCATTCGTGGTCCTCAAAGTTAGCATGTATGATCACAAATGGTCCCTGCCGTTAGGTTCTGTCAAAAACTCCATTAGTTTACTGACGTGGCATATATGTATATCACAAAACATCCTTAAGGTTCACACACCTATCACAAATGGTCCTTACGAAATTTTTTTAATTTAAAATTCATAAAATTTTTGTTTTCTTTTTAAAATTTATGAATTATAATTATTTTAAAATATATATTAAATTTTAAATACATGTGACACTATAATATTGTAGATGTGGGCTCCATATATATGCCACATCAACAAACTAATGAAGTTTTTAAAAAATAATTTAAAATTCATAAAATTTAAAAATGAAAAAAAAACTAAAAGGTTAGGGTTCATAAATGGTCCTCAAGATTAAAATCCTTCTATAAATTGTTTTTTCATTTATAAATAATTTTTAAAAGAAAACCAAAATTTTATGAATTTTAAATTTTTTAAAAAAAAAATTCGTAAGGACCATTTGTGATAAGTGTGTAAACCTCAGGGATGTTTTGTGATATATATTGTCTTTGACGAAAGAAACTAATCTAGAAGTTTGGGACGGACTTAACGCGTCGGACTCATTTATGACCATACTAACAATCCGGGACCATAAAATGGCCCCTAAAACATTAAGGATTTTAATCGATATAGTTTAAACCTCGCGTGATATTTTGTGATACGTTCTATATATATATATATATATATATATATATATATATATATATATATATATATCAATCATAACGTTTATTGACAATTCATCTTGTTGGATGTCTGTGTAAAGCGTATGAATCATATAACACGGAATTCGTAAAAAAAAAAAAAAAAATCATATAACACGGAAGTTGTCGGTTGTCTATGTAAAGCGTATGAATCATGTTACATGAAAATTCTACCCGTTCTTGTGGGATCCAATGACAGCATAAGTAAAATATTTACCGTCACTGGTTTGTTGTATTTGTGTAAATGGTTTGTTGTATTTGTGTAGTTTACGAATGTGTTATTATGTGAGACAGATGGAAGGGTCTAGCATTTTTTGTCTCATGATGAAAGATAAAAACGCCAATCATTCTAAGACGACAAAGAAATGGTAACTATTCAACATCCATCCATTGATTGGAACTCTAAACACAACAGAATGTATGGAATGGCAGGGAGACTAAAAATCTTGAATTATTTAAATCTACAGGGCCAAACGGCATCAATCACTTTGTAGTAATTATCTAAACAAAATACATTCTTAGAATAGTAACACTAAGAAATTCATAAACAGAAGATAATGGACATTCCACTTTGACACATTCAAAACAAGAGGCTGCCGAAGTTTTTGTCATCATTTTAAGCCTGCAACCAAAGTAAATACAAGCAAGCAAACATGAGTTTGGGAACCATCAAAGACATTTTTACTGCAATGAAGCAACAAGTGAGACCCACCTTGTTTGCTATATTGTTGGACAGCCAGTCAAGACCCTCATAGAGCCCTTCCCCAGAGGTGGCACATGTACTTTGGATGTACCTGAATCAATAACACAGAATGTATCAGATTTAATGAACATTTAATTGCTTTTTTCTGTGTGTGAGTCACACAGAGAGAGTAATCATAGAAATTATGAAGAGAGTATTTAAGTAAAATACCAGTGGCGTTGACGAAGAGAGTGGAGACCGAGTTTGTCAGTGATCTCAGCAGCATTCATTGCATTTGGAAGATCTTGCTTGTTAGCGAATACAAGCAGCACTGCATCCCTCAACTCATCCTACAGATTCAAGGACTGACATAATCATATACATGAAGAAAAAAATTGCTTTTAAAAGTCATGTGATGGATTTCAAATGACCTTTCATATATTTTCAACAAACTTGGTGAAGGTCTTGTACGTTTTCCATCAATATAGCATGGTTTTATCTTAAAATAAGATCCTTAACTTCTATTAAAAAAAAATAAGATCCTTAACTCTTTCTCAGAAAGAGCTTTCCCAAACAATCTTACTACACTTAGCATACAGATATATAATGTGTTTCTAATTACTATATTAAAAAATCCCTCAAGGGCCAAAAAACTAACAAAGCCTTCAAAAGTTTCAGTACCTCATTCAACATCCTATGCAGCTCATCCCTAGCCTCAACAACACGATCACGATCATTGCTATCAACCACGAAAATCAGCCCTTGTGTATTTTGGAAGTAGTGTCTCCATAAAGGTCGAATCTGGAGGGCCACACAAACATATAATGCACATGTAAGAGGGCATGATACTCACGATCAATGGTTGGTCAAAATCACTAAAGTATATAATTAAGTGCGTAGACAAGCACACATATAGACCAGTTGCAAAAAAAATGATATGCACAATTGAATAAACAACAAGTGCAAGACAGCAGATTTAACATTTGCTTAAAGAATAGAAAATGTATGCCAAAGCATGGAAAGCATTTCCAATATATGAAGGAAAAACTTTACATAAAAATAAAAAAAAAAGTTGGCACAAGTAAATGTAGCTTATGATTATGTTATGTGCTGATGGAGAACAACTAATCAGCACAAGACCGTCAATAAGCACAAGCAAGAAGAAGATCAAACATATAATTAAATCATTAAAGTATAGAAGATGTCAGCAACAACAAGGATAGCATTTCCCTATATGATAAGGAAAAGCTAAAAAGACAAGTTGGCACAAGTAAATGTAGCTTATGATTATGTTATGTGATGATGGAGAACAACTAATCAGCACAAGACCGTCATTAAGCACATAAATCCATAGAATGGATAACCATGGTAGAAGTATCTCATACTGCCATCCTAGTACCAAAACATCTAATTAATGATTATGTTATGTGATGATGGAGAACAACTAATCCACACAAGACCGTCATTAAGCACATAAATCCATAGAATGGATAACCATGGTAGAAGTATCTCATACTGCCATCCTAGTACCAAAACATCTAATTAGCATAAGACCCTCTGCAAGAAAAAAAAAATACCAACAACTACATCTACACAACTCAGTTTGCCTAAAGGCAATGTGAAATTTTCGCCAGAGTGGGGATAGCTTTTCCTCACATTTATTGAGGAAAAACTTGAAAGACAAGGTGGCAACAATACATGTAGCTTATGAATTTGTTGTGTGCTAATGGAGCAATATCTAATCAGCACAAGACCGTCCATAAGCACTTAGGAAAAAAAACAAACACAAATATTTACAAAACAACACATATGCGTATAAATTATAAATAACCATTATCACTTGCATATTTAACAACATCCATCAAAGAAAATATCATTCGGAGACTTATGTTTGATCTACAAGTGTATCCATATAATGCTAAAGGAGATATGTAAGACATTCAAAAATGTGCAAATCTTTTACACCATATAAAATTTAGATAGCTTGTTAATGATTCCACAAACCTTGTCTTGGCCTCCAACATCCCAAACCGTAAAGCTAATGTTTTTATATTCCACAGTTTCAACATTGAATCCTGATACAATTGCAAACAGATGTAACTTGTTAAAACCTAAAAATGGTACGCTACTCACGTTAAATAAAAATATTACAACATGATAATAATTTTGCAAATGATACCAATTGTTGGAATGGTGGTCACGATCTCTCCGAGCTTAAGCTTGTATAATATGGTAGTTTTACCAGCAGCATCGAGACCGACCATAAGAATTCGCATTTCTTTTTTAGCAAAAAGACGACTGAACAACTTGGTGAAAGATAACCCCATTTTGAAAAGCTGAATTCAGAATTCAATAGTCAGATACAAGTTCATCTATGATTAAGTCATAAACACTCAACTTGGATATTCAACTTATAGTGCATGGACGAAATCTAATGAAAATAATGATAAGATTTTGAAGGAAAAAAAAATTTACTAACATGCAGAATTGGACATTCATATGACTAAAGATCTGAACTTTCATCAAAATCCAAATATATCAAAAACAAATAGACACAGAAATCCTTTGCGTTGGATATGGGCATGTTTTTCAGATCATGTGACCAAAATCCTTTCTTTTTCTTTTTATATGGGCTTATTGGCTTTCCATCAAATACTTTAATACAAATTTCTCTGTTCGAACAAATAGCAGTCAGAACAACCAAACAAGCACGACAATAATAGATCTAAAACCAAATGTAAAAGCTACCCATCAAATTCAAAATAAAAACAAAGTCTTGACCTGAAATTTCACAAAAGCAAGTGAAATCCAAATAGCAGATTCACATCAAAACCCAAAAACAGATCTTGATTGAAAAAAGAGAAAACGCAGACTAATCATAAGCCAAAATAACGCTAACCCCTTACTTCTAAACCAAAAGTACACTAACCTATAAACCAAATTTAATATGCCTACTAATCTACATGAAAACGTATAGACAAATGTTATTAGAGAGAGAGAGAGAGAGAAAGACGGACCTTCGAGGGGGCGGATCTGAGACGCTGCCCTAGAGAGAGAAGAGGTACGATGAGAAATGGGCTCCAGGGTTGGGAGACTATTTGGGCATTTAAATATGTGGGAGATAACGATCTTTCTAACGACGTTTGGGGGCCGTGAAGGATTTGAGCAACGTTATTCAGACGTGAGGTGCCGTTAGGGTTCGAGTGAAATATAGTTATATTGTGTGACAAGGTGTAGAGTTGGGGGTGTGTATGCTCCAATGTGGTCCAATAGTTTATCTAATTGTTGATTTGCCTCTAAAAAAGCCTATTATACGGAATAAGTACGTTTTTAATGCTTCTCTTAAAGAAGGAAGGGTGGAAATGAGGTGAGTTTTACTAGTTTGTACGTACAATCACTAGTTTGTAAAATATAGGGTTTAGGTAGCTTTAAAAGATTAATTACACACATTATGTGGTAAACTTCACCGATTTGTACGTACATATAATTGATTTGTAAAATATATCAAATACGTCATTTATAATGTACCTAGCTTGTTTATAAGAAATTTACAAGATTCGTGGTACAATTTGCCTAACTCTAATAAGAAATTTGCGAGACACATAACAAGCTTGAGAGATATTGTTATGTAGTAAGTTTTTGCGCAGGGTTTAAGCATGAGGTCTATTTCTACTTGGCAGATTGCAAAATTATTTAACCATTATATGTATTCAATTCTGATATTTGTGTCTCATCTTCCATGCATTAGGCATTAGCTATGGCACTTGGTTTGAGTTTGAAAGAGAACATATGGCTACTAATGCGCATTTGGTAAATGACAAATATGTATGGCAATTGGGAGGCAGGGGATTGCGGATGATGATAAATCAAAACTGAACCATGAGAGAACAAAACAAAAGAAGTAAAAGAAAGCAACTTCCCATTACAAAATCACAGTACAGTTGGATAAACACAAATATGACATGAAATTTGGAGTCATTTTTGCTAGAAGAAACTTCCAAATGCAGCTCAAAAGAAAGCAACAACTGGTCCTTGTTGGCCAATCTAATATTACATTTATCTGGGAGGTTCATGAAGTGACCTCAGATAGAAAATGAAATGGCAGCATAGATTCAATGCAACAGGGGAAGTTTGCCTTTGCTGCTGTTCTGTTTGACCCTCTGTATCATCCCATAACGTCACTGTCGCTTTTCGAGTGCACTTGCAGCTGCAGTTCCAAGTCGTTTCTCTCATACTCCTTGCCATGATCTGCCTTTGTTGTGTCTGTTTCTTTTGTTGGCTTCTCAACCTCCGTCTCCTTGTTTTTCCCCCACAGAACAAGATAGAGCCCGCAAACGATCAAAATCGACCCTATGGCACTAAGTCAAGCACAATATGAACCAACAGATTAATTAGCAGAATCAAAGCAGGTGTTTATTAAACATAATTAAGTAAAGAACTTGGAGATGAGTAAACTGTATATACGTACGTTCCAAGGTATAATTTCTCCTCAAGCAGAGCCCAACTTGAAATGGCCACAATAATGANGGAGCAAGGGGCTGAACACCGACACGTAAAGAGGGCCTTTTCTCTGAATACTCCAGGAAGAGAGGAAGAAAGCTAGTGCAGAACCCAAAATTCCCTGAGATTAGCATCATGATCATGATTTAGTATGAAACTAATTAAAAGCTTAATAATTCATGATTAAGTTTATTATGTTAGGACAAACTAGGCATGCAAGCTAATCAGATACATACAAACTAGTCATAATCATACATTCAACCCTCTGTTTAGTAAGAAAATTCTAGTTAAAATGCTGTTAATTAAGCCAAGTGAAGAGCACATACACAATAGAGGGCTGAAATAAGCCGCATGGGATTTTTCAATGACCAAGCAGAAACTTTGTGATCAGCAATCACAGCAATGATCCCACACTCAAAGCTGGCCATCAAACACATCAATGTGGTGCTTGTATAAGGAGCTGGAAAATTCTCCCCCACTTTCGCCTGAAATTAAAAATCAAGAGAAAATAAATAAAATTATTGTGACAATATTATTCTGCATGCACAACAAAACTTTGAACAGTAAAATGGGTAAGGATCAGTACTTTAACTTACTTGGATTATGAACCAGAATGCCCAACCTAAGGTGCTTATGATTACACAAAGGGGGCCCACAAAGGAACTTCCATTGGAGCTGGAATTTGCCTGCTCTCCCATTCTCTGAGCATATGCCCAGTGAATTTTGGACTCACCTAAGCCAATGATGTGTCCATGGTAAAATGAAAGCAGCATGGCTCCAGAGACACACACAACTGTTCCCATCACCTTGGACAATCCTGGTTTGCTCTTTATTTTTGCAGATTCTTGTCTGCATAATTAAACACATAATTAAGTTCATCAAACAATCCTAACACAATTAATTGATTAATTAACATGTTGATTAGCACAACACATTACCTGAAAATGAGTGCAAGGATAAACGTCATTGCTGGAAGTGTATTGGTCAATGCGCATGCAATGGTTGGGGTCGAAGTCTTCAAACCAACAAAATAGAAAACCTGATTTGCAGTTGCCCTGCATTTTGAATTCATCTTGCTGCTTAGCAACATTGATACACTTAATTAAGAACTTAATTAGAAGTTAATCAAAACACTTACCCAGTTAAAGAGCATAGAAAAGTCTGGAAAAGAATAGGCATTGTGATCCTGGGTCTTGTTTTCCTATCAGAAAAAAAAAAACATCTTATAAACTTGAAATAGATTTTTTTTTTCTTTGGACCTAGCTATGGCCTAGAGCTAAGCAAAGAAGAAGGAAAAGACAAATGGAGAAAGATGACATGGCAACCATGCAAAGCTGGTGGGGCTTTGACTTATGCCACCCGTCAAACCACTAGGCGGCACGTTAAATTAAGCTTAAATACAGACAGACTGATAAAAAGTTGGACACAATTATCATGCATGGCCTTCTGCGTTTATCGCGTGCTTCAATGCCAAAACAGATCTCATTCAATTCTGTATCAGAGTTTTTTGCGTCTCCGGATTTTCCAAGAACAACTTCAAATTAATTGCACACTTTCAGCCTTAAAAAACTCTTAAAACCACTTCAACTTTTCGAAGAAGGAAGGAAAAACAAGAGGCTCAAATCAATAAACAGTTTCTATTTGATCAAAATAATAATCTGAACCAAAAAAAGAGGACAGAGAAACAAACATTTTGTTCTCTGTTCTTTTCTAGATCTTCTTGTTTTTTTGTTTTTGTATTTGATGAGATAGGGGGATAAACCCTAAAAAGAAACAACAACTAACTAGTACAGATCAAGCGAGGCCTAACAACTCCTAAAAAATCATCCTCCAAAAAAAAGCTAACCCAAACTTCTTGTTTCTTTTTCCAGTGACCAACAAAACCGAAATTAAACAATTACTTGTTTATACTATCAAAACTCACTTTCTGTATAAAATAACAAGAAACAAACAGGGAAAGCTTGTTTATACATTGAAAATCTTGAAACTCATTTGACTCAAATAAACTAAGCAAGTCAGAGAGACAAAAATCCATGAAACTTGACACATGCATAGCAAACCTAGCAAGCTAATGTGACTGGATGATATAATAAAACTCAAATATATGAGGATTTTGCGACATGCATGGACCGAAACGAGGAGATAGGGATGTGATTTTTACCATTCCATCCAATAAGCAAAGGGGGCAATGGAAAGGGTGGCGAAAACTTGGCGATAAGCAACAAGAACAAGAGGGTTCATGTCAGATTCGATAGCAAGCTTTGAAATGATGTTCATTCCTGCATAGCTCATTTGGACAAGCACCATGGCCAAGAATGGCAAGTAATCACCATAGCCAGCCATTGATATTTTGTTTTTTCTGTTTTCTGATCTCAAGTTCTAATTTGTACTATATATACACGAAATGCAAGTGGAGAGAGAGAGAGAGAGAGAGAGAGATTTCAGAGAATGAGAAATGTGCAGGGCATATGTATTGAGCTAGCTATAGCTAGCTGGGAAAATAAGCAAAACAGAAAGTAGAAGAGAGTTTTGCGTGGAAATAAGAGAAAGAAGCCGTTGAAGATTGATTTCTTGTAACACTTGGGCTTATGCATGGCTACATGGTCTAAATGAGGTTGCCACTACCACATAAAGACGCTTTCAGTTTTTGTCTTTTAAGCAATTATTAGGTAAACGTCAGCCAAGCTGATGAGGTTGGTAGTAGGCGTAGCCAATTGAAAGTAACGCATTAATCTTTTCTGATGCAAACAATTTCATTCACCTTTACACCAGGAAGTCCTTGAAATATTGTGTTGGATATTCTCTCTTTCTCAATATCGTTTATATATCATTTCATCTCATCATCGAGACTCATATTTAAAAAGAACTCTCTTCTTAATATTTGATGTACGAATGCTTGGGTTTAATTAGTACCTTTGGATCTATCACCAAATATGAAAATCACATAAAAAAAAGTTATCAATGAATTCACATTGTACAATCAACCGCAAAGAGTGTATGTATTGAATTTACTTTAAAAGGGAAACCTGAATATATATGGATCTACCAACTTCCAAATACGATACTAGCTTTAGCTATAAGTGTACACGTTAATTTCCAATCATATTTACGTCCTCATCACTCACTATATAATATAAGAGTCCTCGCCAATTTAACATGAATCTCACATAATGGTTCCAAGCGTAAGAGATCACTTATTAATTCTTTACAAAGAAGTATAGAACCATAATTGTGCTAATGTTATCTCTCCTAATGCAAGTTAGCATTGAAGACGAAACTTTCCTTTTATTTCATTTCATGGGAAAGGAGATTCAAACTTAAAACAAAACTTGCTGAATAGTTGCGAGATGTGACAGGATCGGACAATCAATCCAACTATCCTGAATGAATTTGGGCGTCAGCCTTAATGAGAAATATCTTGGGCTCATATATGAGTTAGGTTCATAAAAATGCATGGGCCATAACTCAAACAGGCACAATATTGACCTTCAGTAAGGGAGGTGGTGCTAAAATTGCGGAGGTTTGATAATTGATTTTAGCGGCTTAGATTTGAAATAGTATCCAACATCCGCTTCATCACTGTGTTGACCCGGTGTGACTCGTAACAATGTACAAAGATATGAAAGGTTCAGGCATAACAAAGGGAGAAGATGAGGAGGAAGACGCTGAATCTTTGCTTGAGAATGGAAGAATTCAGAGGAAAGATAAAGGAGTTGTTGGGGAGGGCACTTTTGGATGTCCTCCTCGTCCTTTTAATCTAGCATTGCATCATCAACAAATCCCAGACAAAAATGCAGCTGCTGCAAACCATGGAAAAATTGCACCTGATGATGAGAAAAAGGTACCCTCATTTTTCTCTTCACTAAATTTTGAATTGACCATGGGATTCATTTAACTGTATAAATCATTTTGAATGCTTCACCAAATTCTTTCAATTTTATAAATAAATAATAAATAAATTTCTTGTAATGTTAAAATTTTATTTAGGGGAGAGAGGATATTTTGAACAATGTGTTATGTTATGTGTGTGATGTATAAATTTTTATTTTATTTTTATTCTTGATGTACTTGGAGAGCAAATGCAGGTGTCGGTGGTTGTAGAAAAAAAAAAAGGACTAGTTTAAGAGAAAAACTTGTATAACACGGACGTAATATGCAAGTTGTTCTCGTAATTTAAATTATAAGTTTGATTTTTCGTCCCCTTAATATCGCTCGTAGAGAAAAACTTTAAAATTTTTTTTAAAAAACAATGATTTAATCTTTCGTGTCAGAACAAAAAAAAAAAAAGAAAAAAAAATTTCCACGTCTGAAAATTGGAAGTACAGCTTTGAAAAGATGTGGGCTTCTTGTCCACTTTCAAGTCTCGAGTCACAGTGTGAAGCGAAGTGAATAGAGTTGGATAAAAATGGTGTATGTGCTGCAGGGGCTGGGTTGGGCTCAGTCGGTGGGTCTGATTCTGACACTCTCTGGAGGGGTGCTTCTGATCATTCTCTCAGCCTCAGTCGATGGCCATCTTGGTCCAACAAGGCCCGTCCACATCTTCAACTTCGGCGACTCCAACTCGGACACGGGTGGACTCGTCGCTGGACTCGGCTACTTCGTCAATCCCCCCAACGGACGTACCTTCTTCCGTAGATCAACCGGCCGCCTCTCCGACGGACGCCTCGTCATCGACCTCCTCTGTAAGTGGACCCCTCCCTTTATACTTGTTAGGATCATAGGATTAGGAACCGTACGTCGATGGAATCGATCTGGTGAGTCTGGTTTTGTTGTTGGGGTTGGGGAGGGGGGGCGTAGTTGGCTGGCTCTGTGTCGGCAGTTTGGAGGGTGTGTGTTTTGGAGCTTGGAGTTTACTGTTGTTATGCGAGGAAACGACGTCGTGGAGTCAAAACAAATTACATTACATGACGACACGACGTCGTTTGACCCGAAATAAGTTGCATTATGTGATGACACGACGTCATCAACGTAAAAGTCTTGATGTTTAAAGTAATATTCTTTTAACTACGTTGGTTAGTTCTTCTGCACGTGCAATTAGATATGCAGTGAAAATTTGATTGATTCTATTCGATCCAAACTTTGGGAAGCTGCACGATATAATCACCTTATTAAAAATGTTAGCAATGTGAATATAGTTTGACTTATTTCAGAATATGTGTAGTGAATTTGAATTAGGTGCAGCAAGTCATGTAAGTATGCTGCCATGGATATGGGGTCAAAAGGACTTCAGTCAATATTTAATCTTTCACCAGTGATCAATCTAATTTGGATCTTGTCCAAGGATTAAATTCTAGTTTTCAATGAGATCTGATTAATCTAATATGGAGTAAGTTTTTAAGTTTTTTCTGCCAGACAATCTGTCGATACGGGTATGGGCTCGTATCTTTTGTGATTTTAATATGTCTCACAGCATGTGAATATGCAGTTTAATAAACTGAATACTACAGACACAGCCTAGTCACCCTTGTGGTCTTATGACAGAGTGAGAGGAGCATGTATTAAAAAATGGAAACTAAGATAATGTTGTTTTCTTGTGCAGGCCAGAGTCTGAATGTGAGTCTTTTGAGCCCATACCTAGACTCTTTGGCAGGGTCCAGGTTCTCAAACGGGGCAAACTTTGCCATTGTCGGGTCCTCTACCCTCCCGAAGCGTGTCCCTTTTTCTTTGAATATTCAAGTCATGCAGTTCATCCACTTCAAGGCTACTGCAGGTATATTTGGAATTTGAATTTCCTTGCTGCTTTGACTGGATTTGCTTTATTTGGCTGATTACACACTGCTGAATGTGAACATAGATATTGAGCTTGTGAAAATATTCTTGTGTTGTGAAGATGTTGTTCTTCTGAAAACCAGCTGATTGAATGATACTGCTCAATGTATGTTTAGGTTCAAAACATTTGATAAATGATGACGGTTTCCAGAAAGCACTGTACATGATCGATATCGGACAAAATGACCTTGCCGATTCATTCACTAAAAACCTTTCATACGCTCAAGTAACAAAGAGAATTCCTTCAGTTATTGCAGAAATCAAGAGTGCGGTTAAGGTGAGTTCAGCGTCTATACAAACGATCATAAAAAGGGCAGGCAGAGTAAAGAAATTATGACAGAAATCCTTAGCTAAATTGATTTGTTATCACTTTATATCAATGCTGAAATTTCTACTGCATCAATTGTAGGCTTTATATGATCAAGGTGGAAGGAACTTTTGGATACACAACACTGGGCCGTTGGGTTGTCTCCCTCAAAAACTTTCATTAGTTGAGAATAAGGATTTGGATCCATATGGATGTCTTTCGAGTTACAATGCAGCTGCAAGATTGTTCAATGAAGCATTGCGCCATTTGTGCAATGGGATGAGATCTGAATTGAAGGATGCTGTGATAGTTTATGTAGATATATATGCCATCAAGTATGATCTCATTGCCAACTCCACCAAATACGGTAAGCCTAAGCCTACTTATGCTAATGCAAGCGAGTAGTTTGCTGGTTATTAAGTTCAACCTAGTTTAGGGCAGTACAACTAATTTTGAATGTGTTACAATGTAGGTTTCTCTAGGCCGCTAATGGCATGTTGTGGCAACGGAGGTCCTCCGTACAACTACAATGTCGGGCTGACCTGTGGTCATCCTGGCTCCCAGGTTTGCGACGAAGGATCTCTATTTGTGAACTGGGATGGAATTCATTACACAGAAGCCGCAAACACCATCGTGGCCTCAAAGATACTTTCGATGAATTTTTCCACACCACGCATTCCATTTGATTTCTTTTGTTGCAGTTAGTAAGGGTTAGAAAATCAGTAGCACTGCATGCTCAAGGCTTGAAATTGTAGCGGTTTACTTCCACTTCTCCTTATACTGGAATGTCCAAATAACAAATTACAGTTTTAGGAAGTGTATCATGTTGTTGTAAAACATTCTCTTAAGCCTCAATTTTGTATCCCTTGTTATTTTGGACTAGGCATGTGAATCTTTCGTTAGTGTGTTTGGGCCTTTCAAATAGTAAAACAAGAAACTCTGAAATAACATATTTTTCTAGACGATCGTCTTAAAAAAAGAAGAAAAAGAAGAGTCAAAGTTAGTGTTTTCTTTTCACTTCAATTGTCTTTTCATGAAGGGCAAATTAGTCTTTTTGGTAATAAAAATTTAGGGATGAGCCTTTGAATTTGAGCCCAACGGACCCTCATTTATTTCTCGCTTACTCCACTCTTCTTCCCTCCATTACGGAGATACACAAATTCATCTTTGAGGACATCGTTCGACTTTTCTGTGTGTTAACGGTTTCAAATTAAAATGGGCAACCACGACGACGAGCCACCAGCTATGAATAGCAATGTCGTCAAGGGCGAGGCTGAGCAGCGCGCGGTGAGGCAAGTCGAATTCAAATTCAGACGACCCACTACCCAACTTTATAATTCTAACTCCGCCTTGTTTGTCTCTAATTTTTTATTTTGACAATGTAATTGGAATTGAATGTAGAAACTTGAAGAAATTACAGGATGTGAAATTTATATAAGCCCAAATGTTAGTAGTGTTGCTTTATTTTGTTTTCTTTTCCTTTGATGGTTGCTGCATTGCAAATTTGTTTCTTTCCAGTTTGGTCGATCTTCCAGCTCTAGCTGCAGTTGAATGCAGTGAGAATATATATAAAAATAATGATACGTGTTTAATGTTTATTTGATTGTTTTGAATGAATAGAATGACCTGGTTGCCGCTATATGGGGTTCTATTCAAGCCGCAAAACTAGTTAAGTGTATTGTGTGGGACTGCATTGGACGCAAAGTGCCTCCTCGTATCGGAGGGGAGTGAAAGATTACCTTTAAGTGTTCCATGGTCTTAAAAACTTGAGTTTATAATGAATTTGAATAATAATCTCATCTCATCTCTAGGTTGAGATTTCAGTTATGATGAACTTATGATGGTCTTAAAAACTTGAGTTTATAATGAATTTGAATAATAATCTCATCTCATCTCTAGGTTGAGATTCCAGTTATGATGAACTTATGATGGTGGTTTTATCTGGACCCCACCCTACCTAGGACAAATTAAAGTTTGTTAATTGTAATTATAAGTAGTAGCTACTACTTGGTTCTCTTTCTCATATGATTCAAATTCTTTCTTTCTTTTTCTTATATCAACTTTCCAAAATTTCACCTTTTTTGAAGAGAATAATGTCTCTCAGGGAAAAATAAAAACCCTTAAACTGTAAGCGTAACTGTGAAATATGATATAAGGAATTCTGTATTCCGTTATATGACATACAATATGTGCAGGTACATATATAGGGATTGATATAGCAATATAGACCCCACAATTAAGCAGTTAGCCAAACTAGGACCCTAAACAACAGGTCACGCTATCTCTAAACTAGGAAAGAATCAATTACAATATTCCCAAATATCAATTGGAATAAACCCATATCTCAACACTCCCCCTCAAGTTGGCGAGTGGATATTGTACACTCCCAACTTGCCAAGTAGTGTTCCAAAGGAAGCCTTGCCTAACGGTTTTGTGAAGAGGTCTGCCACTTGCAAATTTGTTGGCGTGTATGTAGTGGAAACCAATCCTGATGTAATATTTTGTCGCACCAAATGACAATCCAGGTCTATATGTTTTGTCCGTTCATGAAAGACAGGGTTTTTGACAATGTGTAATACCGACTGGTTATCGCAGTGTAGTGTCGCAGGTTCTGAATGCCGAATGCCCAAGTCATTGAGAATATATCTCAGCCATGTTAACTCGCAACATGTATCCGCCATGGCACGGTACTCCGCTTCTGCAGACGAACGTGCAATGGTGTTTTGTTTCTTTGATTTCCACGAGATCAGAGAGTTCCCAAGGAAGGTACAGTAACCTGTCACAGATCGTCTTGTGGTGGGACAACTCCCCCAATCAGAGTCAGAAAAGGCCTTGAGCTTCAAATCATTATGAGCTGCAAAAAAAATCCCTTGGCCTGGAGAAGACTTTAGGTAACGTAACACTCGTAGTGCTGCATCTAGATGTGGCTGATGGGGTTGATGCATGAAGCGGCTCAGGATGTGAACAGAAAAAGCAATGTCAGGCCGGGTTACCGTAAGGTATATAAGTCGGCCAACTAATCGACGGTACTTGGTGGCATCTTTCAGCGGCTTGCCTTCATCAGGCCTAAGTCTCAGTGTTTGTTCCATGGGAAAAGGTGAAGGTCGGGCACCTAGCAACCCGACATCATCCAGTATCTCCAGTGCATATTTCCGCTGTGAAATGAAAATTCCCTTCTTTGATCGTGCAACTTCGATACCCAAGAAGTATTTGAGAGGTCCCAAATCCTTGATGCGAAAGCGAACATTGAGGAAGTCTTTGATTGACTGGATAGCTTTAGGATCATCCCCTGTAATCACAATGTCATCTACATAGATCAATAGTGCAGTAAATGAATTATTTTGAGACCTTGTGAATAAGGAGTAATCGGCTAGGGACTGAACAAAACTAGCTGCACGTAGCGCTGTAGTAAACTTGACAAACCAATTACGTGAAGCTTGTTTCAGGCCGTACAGAGATTTGTGTAGTCGACACACCAAATTCTCCCCCTGTCGGCGAAAACCAGGCGGGAGAGTCATGTAAACCTCCTCATTCAAATCACCATGGAGGAAGGCATTTTGAACGTCAAGCTGATGTAGAGGCCAATTACGGACGGCGGCAAGAGCAAGAAGGCATCGGAATGTAACCAGCTTGTTAGTGGGAGAGAAGGTCTCGGTATAGTCGAGGCCTTCCTGTTGAGTGTAGCCTTTGGCGACAAGTCGCGCTTTGTAGTGTTCGACAGTGCCGTTAGAGTGATATTTCACCTTATAGACCCATTTGCAGCCAATGGGGTGCTTTCCTGCAGGTAAAGAGGTAAGAGACTATGTGTGATTTTGCTCAAGTGCCTGAAGTTCTTTTGCCATGGCATCACACCAAAGAGGGTCAGTGGAAGCCTGGGCATAGGTAGTGGGTTCTATGATTTTGGAGATTGCTGCAACAAAGGTGCGGTGAGTAGAAGACAAGCGATCATAAGCAAGAAAAGTGGACAATGGATACCTGGAACCCTTACCCGGTGTGGGGGAAGAAGAAGACTGAGCAGGGGAAGGCAGCATGGTAGCATTGCAGTGAAAGTCACGTAGAAGGATGGAAGGTTGAGGAATATGGTGAGAGAGACGAAGAGGAGGTGGAGAAGAAGGAGATGACGGCAATGAATGAGGAGGAGAAGGCATAGTGGGACTGTTGTGATAATGAGTCGTGGTAGGGAAAGATGTTGAAGGAAGTGTGGTGTCGTGAGGGGATGGAGAAAAAGAAGGGTCGGTGAGATCAGTTGGGGTGGTGTGTGGGTTATCTAGAGAAGGCGAAATATGTGGGTCAAAAGGTAGAATATGTGGTGGGTCAGAAGGTTGTGTGGGTATAGGTGTCGCATTATCTAGTGAAGGTGGAATAGGTGGGGCAAAAGGTTGTGTGGGTATGGGTGGCTCATTATTGGCAGAAAGTGGAGTGAGACGTATGGAGGATGGAGATGGTGGTTGTGTGTGGAGCAGCAAAAGGAAAAATATTTTCATAAAAAATAAGATCGCGGCTGCTGAAGAATTTTGCATTGTCAAGGTCATAAAGACGATATGCCTTTTGCCCAAAAGGATAGCCAACGAAGATGCATTTGCGAGCTCGGGGATCAAATTTATTGGTAGGTTGAAGGTTAGTGGCGTAACATAGACAACCAAAGACACGAAGGTGACGATATGGTGGTGGATGGCCAAAAAGGAGTTCGTAAGGGGTTTTATCGGTCAAAATGGCGGTAGGTAAGCGGTTAATGAGATAAGCTGCGGTGAGAACACACTCCCCCCAGAATGTGGAAGGGAGGTGTGCATGAAAGCGTAGGGCAGGAGCCATTTCCAAGAGATGTCGGTGTTTTCGTTCGACAACACCATTTTGCTGGGGTGTGTAAGTACAAGTATGTTGATAAAGAACACCAAGATCTGCAAAGAAAGTTTGAAGCGAGGAAAACTCCGCACCATTGTCCACACGGATAGCTTTTATTTGTTTATGAAATTGTGTGGACACAAAGGAAAAAAAAGATTTTAGCAGATGTTGTGTTTCAGATTTCAGTTTCATCAAATAAATCCAGGTGGTACGAGAGAAATCATCAACAATAGTTAAAAATATCGGGCACCAGAGTGAGAAGCAATCTTATGTGGACCCCAGATGTCACAGTGAATTAAATCAAAAGGTGCAATACTTTTTATTGAACTAGAAGGAAAAGGTAGCCTAGTTTGTTTGGCCAAAGGACAAAAATCACAAATATGCGTAGGAAGTGAAATATCAGAAAAATGTTTAGACAAAGAGCGAAGTTTGGCATTGGAAGGGTGTCCTAATCGGAGATGCCAGAGGTTGTGTGAAGCAGACACATGATATGTGGAGGAAGAATGGAGCTGCGAAGCAAGGCTTTGTGGATCGAAATAGTACAGGTTTCCATGCCTCTTACCCAACCCAATCATCTTCTTCGTGCGCAAGTCCTGTATATAACAGAAAGTGGGAAAAAAACAAACACAACAATTTAGTGATGCGGTAAGGCGAGGGACTGACAATAAATTAACATTGAAAGAGGGCACGCATAAGACATCGGTAAGACGAAAAATATCATCAAAGTTAACAGTGCCTATAGATGTGATGGGTGCTTTTTCCCCTGTGGGTAATCCTACTGGTGGAAGATGTGTGGGTGAATTTTCTGTTAGGAGTGCATGAGAATTGGTGATATGGTCTGTGGCACCACTATCGATAACCCAGGCATGCGATGAATAAGAATTAGTTTGGGAACTGAGGCAAAAAGGATAATTCAGACCTGCAAAATTAGCTTGGGATTGGGAAACTTCCTCCTTACCAACAGTACCAAGAATCTGCTGACATTGCTTGGGTGTAAAAGATGAGGAGCTATGGTCTGTAGGTGATGAATCTGTGTAACTGGACTCTGAACGTTATGCACATTGGTATGTTGTCGGTTGCTCCCATGAGATAAGCGGTTTTGTGAAGGGCGACTGTTGTCATCAAGTTTGGGTACCACCTCCTTGCCGTGCCACTTGTGCCCTGGAGGAAAACCTTTGAGAAAAAAGCAAGTATCGATTGTATGAGTTTTACCATTGCAATAAGTGCATTGTTTCGGCTCTCTAGGATTTCCACGAGGTTGAAAGGATGGGCCGAGATTGGATGATGAAGGCCGCTGTTGAAAGCCTTGCTTGCTGGTATGGCCTTTCTTAGTGTGTATACTGAGCATTGCCATGCTTTCGTTGCTGGTTGTGTTGTTGGGGGTGGAAGCAACTTGCCGCTGCTTCTCTTCTTGCAAAAGGAGGCTGTATGCTTTGCGGGCAGTGGGCAAAGGTTGCATAAGTAATATCTGTCCTCTAATGGCTGCATAGGATTCATGGAGCCCCATCAGAAGTTGCATTAAATGTTGCTCCTCTTCTCGCGCTGCAATGGATTTCAAAACCCCACAAGTGCAGGGTTCCATGTTGTTGTAGGATGACAGTTCATCCCAATACCCCTTGAGTTTCTAATAGTACGTGGATAAGAGCATTTGATCTTGTGTAAGAGTAGCTATTTCCTTGTGAAGCTGGAAAACCCGAGGCGCATTGGTCTGCGCGAATCTCTCTTCAAGGTCTGCCCAAATTTTGTGGGCTGAGTCGGTGTAGATCACACTGTTCGCAAGATCCGGTTCCAGTGAGTTCAAGATCCATGATAAGACCATGTCGTTACAACGCCGCCACCTATCAAATTCCGGCTCCGCTTTCAACGACTTCTTGATTGAACCATCGAGGAAGCCTGTCTTGTTCTTTGCGCTCAAGGCTAGTCGAAACTGGCGGCTCCAAGTACTATAGTTATCTCCGGATAATGGCTTGTCGACCAAGACCATTCCAGGATGGTCAGATTGGTGAATATAATATGGGTGATCAGGGTTTGAAAATTCCCCATCTGTGGAGGATTTCGAGTTGTCGTCGTCTTTAGTCATGGTAGGCTATAAGGTGTTGAGCGGAAGTATAGAGCCCGTCTGAAGCTCTGATACCATGTGAAATATGGTATAAGGAATTCTGTATTCCGTTATATGACATACAATATGTGCAGGTACATATATAGGGATTGATATAGCAATATAGATCCCACAATTAAGCAGTTAGCCAAACTAGGACCCTAAACAACAGGTCACGCTATCTCTAAACTAGGAAAGAATCAATTACAATATTCCCAAATATCAATTGGAATAAACCCATATCTCAACAGTAACCTTATGACTCAAGAGTCAAGAGCATAAGGGTGCTGCCAAAAAATGAAAATACAAATCATGACAAGACTCAAGAGCATGTTGTGTGAGTGTAAGCTTATGAAAATAAAAGAAAATTTTGTATTAGCTAAAGAGTAAGGATGTTGCAAAACAAAAGTGACATAATTGATAGATAGCCAAATAAGTCATGGCTTCCTCCATCGCTAATATTCTGATTGATCAAACAGAGAAACAAACAGTATCTCACTCTCTGAGTCGAGTTCGATTCCCCTCCACATATGTACACTATATTGTAGTTTTCAACTCATATCTTACGCATAATACTCACTAGAAATGAGTGACTCGAGTAATTTACTTTTAAAAATTAAAAAAATTAAAAAATTAAAAAATTAAAAAATAATAATAATAAAAAGAAAAGTAATTTGGGCTTTACGCCTTTGATCTTGCCCATATACTCCCTCCAACTCGTGAGGGCCACATTTCATTCCTGCACCAATTCCTCCGGCCTTTGAAACATCGATCCAACTCTAGTTCATATGGACAGACTCGGTTAAAACAAACACGGGATTAGGTTTAGTTTGCTTCATTCGTTAGTTTGTTAGGAGGAATAATCTTTTCAGTTATTAAGTTTACGTACACAGACTCGGTTAAAACAAACACAGGCTTTGTATATATAAAAAGCCTCATTGTAATGATTTATTCATAATGAGAAAAGTAGAATTTTCAATCCTCTTTCTTTAGGCTTCTTCTCCACTCTCTCAAGTCTCGAGACTTATTGCGTTGGATAAAAATGGTGTATGTGCAGGGTCTGGGTTGGGCTGATCAGTCAGTGGGTCTGATATTAACACTCTCCGGAGCGGTGCTCTTGATCATTCTCTCATCCTCAGTCGATGGCCAACTTTGTTCAACGAGGCCCGTCCACATCTTCAACTTTGGCGACTCCAACTCGGACACGGGTGGACTCGCCGCCGGACTCGGCTTCTCTGTCAATCCCCCCAACGGCCGTACCTTCTTCCGCAGCTCCACCGGTCGCCTCTCTGATGGACGTCTCATCATCGACCTCCTCTGTAAGTAGACCCCACCCTCTTCCCCTCCCTTTATACTTGTTAGGATCATGGTATTAAATTTAATAGTCACCCTTGTGGTCTTATGACAGAGTGAGAGGAGCATGCATTAAAAAATGGAAACTATGATAATGTTGTTTTCTTGTGCAGGCCAGAGTCTGAATGTGAGTCTATTGAGCCCATACCTAGACTCTTTGGTAGGCTCCAACTTCTCAAATGGGGCAAACTTTGCCGTTGTCGGGTCCTCTACCATCCCGAAGCGTGTCCCTTTTTCTTTGAATATTCAAGTCATGCAGTTCATCCACTTCAAGGCTATTGCAGCTGCAGGTATATTTCGAATTTGAATTTCCTTGAGTTATTTGGCTGAGTACACTGCTGTCATATGTGAACATAGATAGTGAGCTTGTGAAAATGTTCTTGTGTTGTGAAGATGTTCTTGTGAAAACCAGCTGACTGAATGACACTGCTCAATGTATGTTTAGGTTCCAAACATTGGATAAATGATGAAGGTTTCCGGAAAGCACTTTACATGATCGATATCGGACAAAATGACCTTTCTGATTCTTTCACTAAAGACCTTTCATACGTTCAAGTAACAGAGAGAATTCCTTCAGTTATTGAAGAAATCAAGAGTGCGGTTGAGGTGAGTTCGGCGTCTATACAAACGATCATAAAAAGGGGCAGGCAGAGTAATTATGACAGATATCCTTAGCGAAATTGATTTGTTTATATCAATGCTGAAATTTATACTGCATCAATTGTAGGCTTTATACGATCAAGGTGGAAGGAACTTTTGGATACACAACACCGGGCCGTTGGGTTGTCTCCCTCAAAAACTTTCATTAGTTGAGAAGAAGGATTTGGATCCATATGGATGTCTTTCGAGTTACAATGCGGCTGCAAGATCGTTCAATGAAGCATTGCTCCATTTGTGCAACGCGATGAGATCTGAATTGAAGGATGCTGTGATAGTTTATGTGGATATATATGCCATCAAGTATGATCTCATTGCCAACTCCACCAAATACGGTAAGCCTACTTATGTTAAAGCAAGGAAGTAGCTTGCTGGTGAATTAGTTCAGTCTAGTTTAGGGGCAGTGCAATTTAATTTTGATAAATGTGTTACAATGTAGGTTTCTCTACGCCGCTAATGGCATGCTGTGGCAACGGAGGTCCTCCGTACAATTTCAATGTCGGGGGGCTCTGCGGTCAACCTGGCTCTCATGTTTGCGACGAAGGAACCCGATTTGTGAGCTGGGATGGAATTCATTACACCGAAGCCGCAAACACCATCGTGGCCTCAAAGATACTTTCCACGAATTATTCCACACCACGCATTCCATTTGATTTCTTTTGTGGCATCTAGTCTAGGGTTTGAAAATCAGCATCACTGCATGCTCAAAGGCTCGAAATTGTTGTACTGGAATGTCCAAATAGGAAATTACAGTTATAGGAAGTGTATCATGTTGTTGTAAAACATTCTCTTAAGCCTCAATTTTGTATTATAAAATTGGGGATCCCCTTCTGTTGTTATTATGGACTAGGCATATAATTCTTTTGTTAGTGTGTTTGGGACTTTCAAATGAAGTAAAACAACAAACTCTGAAATAATATATTTTTCTAGAAGCTAGTCTTGAAAAGAAGAAAAAAAAAATTCAAAGTCATTGTTTTCTTTTGACTTCAATTGTGGTTTCATGAAGGGCAAATTAGTCTTTCTGGTATTAAAATTTTAGGGATGGGCCCTTGGATTTGAGCCCAACGGGACACAATTAGTGCGGTTGTTTGACTTTTCTCTGTGATTAGGGTTTCAAACAAAAATGGGCAACCACAACGACGAGCCTACTGGCAATGAATAACAAAGTCGTCAAGGGCGAGGCTGAGCAGCAGTGAGGCAAGTCGAATTCAAATGCAAACGTCCCCATTGGCAACCTCCGCTTCCTCATTAAGACTGACAAGTTTGGTGTCCCTTTATACGACGTGGATTCTGATAAAGAAGTCAATATTGTAAACACGAATTTTCTGCGACTAATAAGACAAGAACACGTGTACAAAATAATATTGTACTAATGAAATTTAGGGTTACAATCTCTGTATTGAATTCTCTTATTCGATCTCAAAAGTGTTTAAAGAAAATTTGTGTTTGATACAAGGGTCGTAGAGACTTGATCTTGATCAAACGGGTAGCACGAAGCTTGTTTGGTGTTTGAGATTTTTCTATGGTGAAGGAACCGGCACGTATTTGTTGTGCTTGGTGGCTTTTCCAAGGTAGGGTGAAGAATGCAGAGAGTTTTCTGTTTCTTCTGAGTGCTAGGTTTTTTCTCTGACCTTTTCTTTCGTCTTGAGACCTCCTATTTATAGGCTGTTGTAGGATGCTTGACCTAAATAACTTTCCCTATTTAAAACCTTGTTTTATGGGATTTTGATTTGATTTAAATCACTTCCCATAATCTGGCAATTTAACCAGATTATCTTCAATTGATTGACCTGATTAATATTTGATTTAAATCAAAATCAATCACAGAAGATTCTTTCCCTTAATTTTGTCTTCATCTTGAACCGTTTGATGCACTTCGTCGGATGTCGCCACGTGTCAATTTTTGACAACTAATTCGATTTTAATGAGTCATACGCCACATGTGCGAATTATGAGGCCCACAATTCAATCCACCGAACCCTAATTATTTTCTGGTCCAATGGAATTTATTTCACCAAAATTTCTTTGTCTACAAATATGATGCCATAAATAAATTTCTACTCTTTTAGAAACTTATTTTCTTCCAATAAATAGTAAGAAAAGGAATGACAAATATGAAAATAAGGGCCTCTGTCGTAGGCACTTCCTTAGATTTGATGGTACGCATGCACCTTCGTTCTTCTCTTGTTCTTATATTCTTCTTTTCCTATTAAATTCAATCCCCAATTTCTACCCTAATTAATTTCAAACCTTTAAATGAAAGCCTAATAAAAAATTGGTTTATTCACTATTTTATCCCTTGAAACGAACGTTCAGTCTCACTTTACCCCCTTAAACTGAAATTTTCTCACTTTACCAGTTTCGTCCACTTCTGTCCCAAAACCGTTAAGGGTGATGATGTGCCATAAGCATTCTATTAATTTTAGCTATCTATATTAACTCTTATGTCTGCCTATCTCTCTCTCTCACCTCACTCTCTCTACCTCTCTCTTCTTTCCCCTCCCCCACCAACCCCCATCGCACCCCACCCATCCCCCTCATCTCTCCTCTTTGCCTCTCTCTCTCTCTCTCTCTCTCTCTCTCTCTCTCTCTCTCTCTCTCTCTCTATCTAATACTACCCCTACCAAGAGAGAATATAGGAAGTGCGGTTGAGGAGATTTTTTAAAAAATTTTGAGTGGTGGTGGTGGTTTGGGTGTGTTGAGTAATTCCATGGGGGGGTTAGGTACGGGGTGATGGGTTGGGTTTGGCGAGGGGAAAGGAGAGAAGAGAGAGGCAGAGAGGAGAAAGCAGAGAGAAGAGAGAATGTATGCGAATGTAGTGAGAATATATATAAAATTAATGATACGAGTTTAATGTTTGTTCGTTTGTTTTGGATTGAATGAAAAGAATGACCTAGTTGCCACCATAAGGGGTTCTGTTCAAGCCGCGAAACTAGTGAAGCGTATTGTGTGGGACTGCGTTGGACACAAATTGCCTCCTCGTATCACGGAGGAGGATTGAACGATTATCTTAAAGTGGTCTTAGAAACTAGAGTTTAATGAATTTGAATAATAATCTCATCTCATCTCCAAGTTGAGATTCCAGCTATGGTGAACTTATGGTGGTGGTTTTATCTGGACCCCACCCTCCCAAGGACAAATTAAAGTTTGTTAATTGTAATTAAAATTAGTAGCTACTGCTTGGTTCTCTTTCTCATATGATTCGAATTCTTTCTTTCTTTTTTGATATGATCTTTCCAAAATTTCACCATTTTTGAAGAAAGTAATAAATATCGGCCTTGAACTGTAAGTGTAACCTTAATTATGACTCAAGAGCATAAGGGTGCTGCCAAAAAAAGAAAATAAATATCATGACAAGACTCAAGAGCATGTTGTGTAAGTGTAAGCTTATGAAAAGAAAAGAAAATTTTGTATTTGCTAAAGAGTAAGGGCGTTACAGAACAAAAGTGACCTAATTGATAGATAGCAAAATAAGTCATGGCTTCCTCCATCGCTAATATTTCTGATTGATCAAATAGAGAAACAAACAGTATCTCACTCTCGGAGTCGAGTTTGATTCCCCTCCACATAAGTACATTATATTGTAGTTTTCAATATTGATTTTGTCCAACAAGTCTATTTTAGTTATACACCTTATGTAGATAATTACATAAAATCTGAGATACAAACTACATAAATGAATCAAACAAAAGATGAATTTTACAACCAATTGTTATTGCGACTCATATCTTACTACATAAAAGAAGAAAAGAAGAAAAGAAGAAAAAATGAAAAAATGAAAAAATGAAAAAATGAAAAAATGAAAAAATGAAAAAAATGAAAAAATGAAAAAATGAAAAAAAGAAAAAAAGAAAGAAAGAAAAATAAAAATAAAAATAATTTGGGCTTTAGGCCTTTGGTTGCTTGATCAATAATCTATCACGCCCCGGACCTACGGGTTGGAAGAAAATCATGCGCTCGGTGCGTGATAAAAAAAAAAATATATGGGTTTAAAATAAACTTATCTTATAAAAATAGCTCCAAGGTTTTACAAGTGTACAATAAAAAAAAAAACAACTCTATCACTCTCATCTAATTCAGGCTCAACTGGTTTAGTCCTTTCTTGCCTACTAATTCATCTGAAAAATTAAACATGATGAGGTGTGAGCAACCACTGCTTAGCGAATAGATTATGTAATATGCCAGTCAAGCAATGCCATTTTACACTCTAGAAAATATAATATCTCGATTATCCTTCATAGCATGGCAACCACTTGACCCCTATTGGCCTCACTGCCCTATATCCTACATCTATCCATCGGATAACCCAACATTGAAGTTCTCATGTTCCATAAATAATACATACTTCAAAAAAAATTCCAATCAATATATAGTGCGAAAGACATACTTAACTTGAAATAGAGAGATATTTGTAAATAGAACAAATCCATAATAATTCATAGTTTTCATATTTTATCACAAAATAAGAATTTTTAAAACACATTACATAAACCACTCACCAAAATAATGAGAACCCTTAAAATAAATACAAAATTAGTTAAATACCCATTCCTAGACATGAAACTATAAATATACCCTATACTATTCAATGTATATAAACACACCCAAAAAATACCCAAAAATGACAGCTGTTACATTTTTTAGTTTAATTACTTAAATGAAATACCTTTATTACCCATTCAGTATTAAATTAGTTTTTTTGAAAAATTTTGGACGCTCTCTCTCTCGTCTCTCTCAATTGGCGGAAACCAGGCCAGCGATCTTGGTGCTCCGGCCACGGCCAGCAGTGAGAGCGGTCGGAAAAGGATCAGCCAGGGCCGACGATCAAGTCTGGGCTAAAGCCCAGCCACATCAGCCGCTCACGACGCCGCTAAAAGCTCAGAAAGGTCTGTGGATTTCGAGTTTTCCGACGTCGTTTTCGGCGACTCCGGCTGTTGTTTCCGTCGATCGAGGTATGAAACTTCATCTACTTTTCATACTCTAGCTGTTTATGTATGTGGTTAGGATAGATTTTGGAGTTTTGGAAATTAATCAATACACCCTAGTTTGACCGACGGCTTTGGCAGTGTTCCGAATTGCTCCGGCCACTTTTTGGCCGAGGTCCAAGACCAAAATTTACTCCCCTTGTTAGTATGAATATGTTGGTATAGGTATTGTAGGGACTTTTGGGAATTTTTAGAGATAAGTTATCATTTGACTTTGACGGTATGCTTGGTATTCGGGGTTGTTGGAATGCTAGTAGCATCTGTTTTTTGAAATAATGTTAATATGAGAACTTCAAGCGAGACAATATGAGAGGAAGCAAATTTAACAGTAGCTGTTGGCTTGTGCAATTGAGGTGCAAAGTAAACTTTTTTCTTAAATTCTTTTAGGCTTAAGAATATCATAGGGAGACAGAGAGAGCGATAGCTTGTACAGAAAATTGGACCACTTTCTGAGCATTTTTATTTTATGCTCAAGATTCTTTGCAGTTGATAACAATTGTTTTCTCTTTCTCAGTCTCCAATCTTCTTTTTTTTTTCCTTTTTTTTTTCTTCAAATAATGGAATGCAAAATTGGAGTATTGATTGAATGGTTTCTGTTCTGATAATGGAATGCAAAATTCTCTTTTCAAATTTTGTTTGTCTCTCACTGTGCTCGGTTTTCTAGCCAGCAATATCCATTTGCTTTTGTGTCACATCAAATTTACTAATCTTAATTAGTAACCATATCCATGGAAACTGCAAAGGGGTTTGGTCAGTATAAAGTTTGTTGCCATTAGTTAGCAAGGAAGAAGACATTTAATATTTTTTACCAGTGGCAAAAAATGAAAAGAAAATCAAGGCATTGGCTGCTGCAACTCATACTGTTTGTTTCTGTCATGGCAATTTTGGCAGCAACTTGTTGCCAAACCAGTTCACCTACATCACTTGTTCTTTCAATTTCAGTTGTATTTCAAGGTTGCTACTTTACGAACATGGGGTTTTTGCTCTGGGTTCCTAGGTTTGTTCAAAAGGTTGTGTTTTCCGTTATGTTTTTCAAGGTTGTTGGTTTATGAACATGGGGTTTTTGTAGTTGTACATTTTTATCGTAACTATTATGCAAATGAAATATAGTTGTTAGCTTCCAGTAAGTGGTATGAATAGTTGTTAAACTGTTCATACCCTGCAATTGAGTTGATTTCTATGACATAGTATTAACAGTGTACTTCCATGACATAGTATTAACAGATTTTTCAGTAACAAAGCATGCGCTATTTTTTGCTCATATAGTTGTGCACTTAAAGTTTATGATATGCATAATGTGATTTTCACTAGGAAGGTAGTTCTATGACACAGTATTAACAGTGTACTTTTTTTTTCTTCTTGTAGAGGGCCTTTGCGATTGCTTCTGGTAAAACTATGGACAATGTGATTTTATGATATGCAAAAATGTGATTTTTCCTAGGAAAATAGTTCTATGACATAGTATTAACAATGTACTTCTGTGACATAGTATTAACAGTGTACTTTTTTTTTTTCTTCTTATAAAGGTATTTCCTTGTGCCTTTGCAATTGTATCTGGTGAAACTATGGACAATTGGAGGTGGCAGCAAAGGATATCGAATCTCTTGTTAGGGTTTTTTGGATTTTTTGTATGAAATAGTATTTACAATGTTTTTCTATGAAATTGTATTAAGAATGTTTTTCTATGAAATTGTATTAACAATATAGCATGGTATTAACAATGCACTTTTATGACATGATATTAACAATGTACTTTCATGACATGGTATTAACAATGTACTTTTATGATATGATTTGCGGAGGTTTGATGGAGAATGAAGGGTTGTGGGGACAGACCCTTGGTTTTCGTTATTTTTTATTTTTTTTTAATGTTATGTTTGTACAATACTGTCCTATTGTGTAGGTAAAAAGCGCCCCTGAACAATAATGTTGTTTAAATAATAATTCAACAAATAATAATGTCATAACAGTTTAATAGCAAGACAGTTCTACGGCATAGTATTAACAGTGTAATTCTATGACAGTTCTACGGCATAGTATTAACAGTGTAATTCTATAATGTTTTTTTGGGCGGAAAGTTATGGAATACGAGATGGTACAATGTTTGGGCTTGTTTATAAATTTGGGCTGGGTTTGTTTTGGGAGTTTTTTGAGTTTTTTTCTGTTGGGCTTGATAGTGGCAGTGCTGTAATTTATTGGAACTTCAACACTAATTTGTTATTTAATAAATGGATTTTGGGTGTGTTTATGAAGTGTTTTCTATGTGGGGTTTTTTTATAATTTCAACTCCTATTTTGGGTATATTAGTGAAGATCCCTAAAATAAATTGGCAAGACAACCTATCTACCTATCTCTATATACTACCACCTAAGTCAAACTCCAAGAGCTTCATCACCACTCTTTCTCCTTTTCTCTCTCTTACTTTCTCTCTCATTTTCTTCTTTCTCGTTATTTCTTACTCTTATTTCAATTCTGGAAGGCCCTATTTATACTAACATAAGTCGGCAACAACAAAGATCCCATTGGATAATTGTTTGGCGGTTAAGAAAGGAGAGATATGCATGAAAACTATCTTATATAATATAAACTAATCTATCACAAAAGTAGATAAAGTAACTAGAAGACTGACACATGCACCCTAGAAGATAAATGATAGTTGCATGTGCTACAGCTCAAGGTAAACAATTGCATGAAATTGACACCAACTCCCATCTAAAGCCACTTCTTGCTAATCAAAGGATAATTCTAACACCTCATCCTTACGAACTCAAGCTTATGTAATTTTCACACATGTAGTTGAATGTATCAATTTCACTATAAAGAATGATGCCACGTTTTCAAGTTAAAATAATTATAATTCTAAGCTAGGAAGATATATATATACATAAAATTTATAAAATAAATAGCAAACTATTTAATATTCAATATATATACTTTTAAAAAATACGGGTCCTCAAGCTGCGGAACTAGTGAAGCGTATTGTGTGAGACTGCATGGATGCAAAGTGCCTCCTTGTATTAGGGGGAATTGAAAGATTATCTTTGATCTCATCTCCAGGTTGAGATTCCAGTTATGATGAACTTATGATGGTGGTTTTGGAGTGGGCTAAGCTTCCTCCATCGCTAATATTCTGATTGATCAAATAGAGAAACAAACATGATATCACTGTCTCAGCCGAGTTCCATTCCCCTCCACACCACATAAGTACACTATATACTAGTTTTCAATATCGACATTGTCGAAAAAGTGTCTTTTAGTTATACACCTTATGTTTGGATAACTACATAAAATTTGAGATACATATCTTAGGCATAACACTCACTAGTAATGAGTGACTCGAGTAATTTATTTTTTAAAAGAGAAAAAGAAAAAGAAAAGTAATTTGGGCCCACTTTTCATTCCCGCTCCAATTCCTCCGGTCATTGGATTATTGACTCAACTGTATTCCATATGGACAGACTCGGTTAAAACAAACACGTGATTAGGTTTAGTTTGCTTCATTAGTTTGTTTGTTAGGAGGAATAATCTTTTCAGTTTTTAAGTTTACTTATAAAGACTCGGTTAAAACAAACATGTACTAGTCACTATTAATTAGGGTTAGTTTGCTTCATTAGTTTGTTTGTTAGGAGGAATTTTTTCAGTTATTAAGTTTACGTACACAGGTTTTGTGTATATAAAAAGCCTCATTGTAATGATTCATTCATAATGAGAAAAGTAGAATTTTCAATCCTCTTTCTTTAGGCTTCTTCTCCACTCTCGCGTCTCAAGTCTCGAGACTTATTACGTTGGATAAAAATGGTGTATGTGCAGGGGCTCAGTTGGGCTGATCAATCAGTGGGTCTGATAATAACACTCTCCGGAGTGGTGCTCTTGATCGTTCTCTCATCCTCAGTCGATGGCCAACTTTGTCCAACGAGTCCAGTCCAAATTTTCAACTTCGGCGACTCCAACTCGGACACGGGTGGACTTATTGCCGGACTCGGCTTCTCTGTCAATCCCCCCAACGGCCGTACCTTCTTCGGCAAATCCACCGGTCGCCTGTCCGATGGACGCCTCGTCATCGACCTCCTCTGTAAGTGAACCCACCCTTGCCTCCTCCCTTTGTACTTATTAGGATATAGGGTTCTAGTTTCGAGGATTAAATTCTAGTTTCTAATAATTTATAGGGTAAGACTAAGATAATGTTGTTTTCTTGTGCAGGCCAGAGTCTGAATATGAGTCTATTGAGCCCGTACCTAGACTCTTTGGCAGGCTCCATCTTCTCAAATGGGGCAAACTTTGCCGTTGCATCGTCCTCTACCATCCCGAAGCGTTTCCCTTTTTCTTTGAGTATTCAAGTCATGCAGTTCATCCACTTCAAGGCTACTGCAGGTATATTTGGAATTTCAATTTCCTTGAGTTATTTGGCTGATCACACTGCTGAATGTGAACATAGATATTGAGCTTGTGAAAATGTTCTTGTGTTGTGAAGATGTTCTTGTGAAAACCAGCTGACTGAATGACACTGCTCAATGTATGTTTAGGTTCCAAACATTTGATAAGTGATGAAGGTTTCCGGAAAGCACTTTACATGATCGATATCGGACAAAATGACCTTTCTGATTCTTTCACTAAAGACCTTTCATACGTTCAAGTAACAGAGAGAATTCCTTCAGTTATTGAAGAAATCAAGAGTGCGGTTAAGGTGAGTTCGGCGTCTATGCAAACGATCATAAAAAGGGGCAGGCAGAGTAATTATGAAAGATATCCTCAGCGAAATTGATTTGTTTATATCAATGCTGAAATTTATACTGCATCAATTGTAGGCTTTATACGATCAAGGTGGAAGGAACTTTTGGATACACAACACCGGGCCGTTGGGTTGTCTCCCTCAAAAACTTTCATTAGTTGAGAAGAAGGATTTGGATCCATATGGATGTCTTTCGAGTTACAATGCGGCTGCAAGGTCGTTCAATGAAGCATTGCTCCATTTGTGCAACGCGATGAGATCTGAATTGAAGGATGCTGTGATAGTTTATGTGGATATATATGCCATCAAGTATGATATCATTGCCAACTCCACCAAATACGGTAAGCCTACTTATGTTAAAGCAAGGAAGTAGCATGCCGGTGAATTAGTTCAATCTAGTTTAGGGGCAATGCAATTTAATTTTGATGAATGTGTTACAATGTAGGTTTCTCTACGCCGCTAATGGCATGCTGTGGCAACGGAGGTCCTCCGTACAATTTCAATGTCAGGGGGCTCTGCGGTCAACCTGGCTCTCATGTTTGCGACGAAGGATCCCGATTTGTGAGCTGGGATGGAATTCATTACACCGAAGCCGCAAACACCATCGTGGCCTCAAAGATACTTTCCACGAATTATTCCACACCACGCATTCCATTTGATTTCTTTTGTTGCAGATAGTCCAGGGTTTGAAAATCAGTATCACTGCATGCTGAAGGCTAGAAATTGTTGTACTGGAATGTCCAAATAGGAAATTACAGTTATAGGAAGTGTATCATGTTGTTATAAAACATTCTCTTAAGCCTCAATTTTGTATTATAAAATTGGGGATCCCCTTCTGTTGTTATTATGGACTAGGCATATAAATCTGTTGTTAGTGTGTTTGGGCCTTTCAAATGAAGTAAAACAACGAACTCGGAAATAATATATTTTTCTAGAAGCTAGTCTTTAAAATATAAAAAATAAAAAATAAAAGTTATTGTTTTCTTTTGGCTTCAATTGTGATTTCATCAAGGGCAAATTAGTCTTTCTGGTATTAAAATTTTAGGGATGGACCCTTGGATTTGAGCCCAACAGGCCCACATTTATTTCCCACGTACTCCAAACACTCAACTCTAAATCCATGGCAAGCCTAAACTGCTGGAAACACATTTTGTTGGAGGGGGTTAGGGCAGCCACTATTCACGTGAATAGTAGCTGCCCTAGGGCTCCCTTTGCCATAACTGGTGGAAATGCTCTTAATGAGGATACAAAAACTCCACTCTTACGACATCGTTCGACTTTTCTCCGTGTTTAGGGTTTCAAATAAAAACGGGCAATCACAATGACGAGCTGTTAAGTGTATGCATTTTGAGTTTTTCTTTTGGCTTTCCTTGATAATATTGTAATAGAACATACATTGTAATCATCCAAGCTCAAGTTTAGATTAAGAATAGTTTCTCTAAGTGTTCTTATCTGGCTGCTATCTTATGGAATATCAATCATATTGGCAAAAATAATTTGTACATTGCATCATATTGTATTCATTAGATTTTCTTAAGATTATGACTAGTCATTTTCTCTTCGTATGACTAGTCATCCTTTGCATCAGTAGGATTTCCAGCTCACTGGTTTTCAGCTGGATTCTAACAAATCTTTTTGTCATATTCTGCGAATTTTCTCAGCTGCCATGTGTACTTTTTTGACTAGGAATTTTTGGGTTAATACCCATTGATTCCTCATTTGGCAGCCGTTTCTTTTGATTGGAAGTTTTGAAAAGGTTTCTTCATCGTTTTGCTCTCTCTTCTTCCTCAAGAGAAAACCACCATTTTCATCTATGAGGTTTCTAAATTGATTTTCGAAAACTTCTTTTGAAATATGAAATATACATCTAGTTAGAACAAACACATTCTTATATACATCTAGATCAGATTCAAGATTGGTTTCTTGAAGAAATTTGTCTTTTCTCCTTGAATCCAAATTGTTGGTTTCTGTTCGAGTTTGAGCTGGCTAGCTAGTGCCATGGGATGAAAAATCTGAAGAAGGAGCTGCCATTGCCATGAAGGACTAAGCTGCTAACTTTGCTAAGTTGGAGAAGAAGATTGCACAAAGGAAGTATGGCTTATCTTCCTAAATAGATATAGGATCTCTTGGGCTTGCTTGTGTTTCTTTGTAAGAATCTTATTTGCTTAGTGGATTGTCTGGTCGGTTGATGACCCCGAGTTTTTCCCAATGGTGGGTTTCTAGGTGAACAAATTATGGTTTGCAGCTTCTTTATTTTCTGGGTTTGTGTTCTTGATAGTTGACTAATAATCACGTGATGTTCATGCATTTCTAGGTTTGTGTTCTTGGGGTTGACTAGTCATAATTATCTGCTATTTGCTGTTTACTTGATTATGATATTTTTCACATATTTTCACCATAATTGTTGCTAGCCCAAGGGATGCCTAGATTGACGGGTCCTTCTGAGTACCTAGGTTGTCACTAGTAATCTTCTAAGCTTGCAGGTATAGATTGTTATGCTCTGTGTGTGTGTTCTTCATTATGGTTTCTCATGAGTAGCAGTTGACTAGTCTTAAGTATATTTGGTCAAGGTTTAAAGTGTGTGAAGATCACTATGTTTACTTGAATATCATTTAAATTTACCCCTCGTCACCTAAGTACCAATTTGTTTGTTTGTTTGTTTTGAATAGAATGACCTGGTTGCCGCTATAGGGAGTTCTATTCAAGCTGCGAAACTAGTGAAGCTTATTGTGTGGGACTGCATTGGACGCAAAGTGCCCCACTACTACATTTTACACTTTGCGCGACGAAGTGAATTTCGTCGCGCAAAATACATTGTAGTCGCACAAATTTTAACGCGACAAAAACTTCGTCGCGCAGAATCCGTCGCGCAAAGATCGTGAAGAAAGACTTTGCGCGACCAAGTTTTTCATTGGTCGCGCAAAGCGACTTTGCGCGACGAAAAAATATTGGTCGCGCAAAGTAACTTTGCGCGACGAAAAAATATTGGTCGCGCAAAGTAACTTTGCGCGACGAAAAAATATTGGTCGCTCAAAGTAACTTTGCGCGACGAAAAAATATTGGTCGCTCAAAGTAACTTTGCGCGACGAAAAAATATTGGTCCCGAAAAACTTTGCGCGACGAAACACATTGGTCGCGCAAAGGTTTGCGCGACGAAAAATATTCGTCTCGCAAAATTGCGCGACGAAAAATATTCGTCTCGCAAAGTTTTGCGCGACAAAAAACATTGGTCGTGCAAAGTCTCAAAAAATTTTAAAAAATAAAAAATTCCCGCGTTCCATTTTTGGTACCCCGCCCACATTTTTAGAGTTTTGCGCGACGAACAATAACGTCGCGCAAATATTTGCGCGACGAAATATTTTTTTGTGTTTTAAATTTTTTTAATTAAAATAAACTAATTTTTACTTTTTTTTATTATTTCTTTAATATTAATTTATTCAAAATTTTTACTTTTTAAATATAATTTAATTGTATGATTTTTTTTAAATCACTTTAATTTAAATTGATATTAATTTAATTATAGTAATTTTTTCAAATTTTTACTTTTTAAATTTAATTTAATTGTAAGATTTTTCTTAATTACTTTAATTTAAATTGACATATTCAAAATAAAATTACACATGAAAAATAGTGATCAAATTATCCAATAAATATATATAATATTCAAAGTGTACACATAAATTAACAAAGTACAATAATAAAATCCTAATACACCCCCTTGAGAATTAATAGAGGTGATTTTGACAGGGTTGCTAGGAGAGAAGAAAGACGACCTCCAATTGTTGATGAGGCCTCCATCTACAATCACAAAACCCTCTACATAATCGAACTTGTGGGTGGAGGGTTGCCCGTGCAGAGAGATGAGGAATTCCTGATCTTTGGTAAAAGCCGAAAAGTTGGAATACAGTACTCGGATCCACCTCACCTGTTTGACAAGGGCAGCAAATAAAGCAATAATAAAAAAATAAAAATAAAAAAAAGGAAATAGAGAAAGAGACCATGTTAGTTAAAGAAGCAAAGAGGACACGTCAACAACATTGCCAGCTATAGAATACCCGTTTGAATAATAGGTTCAAAAAGCTCCAATTCATGGACCCATATTCGATCCCTTCGAAACCCCCTTTGGTAGGTCAAGCTCATCATACCTTGCTTTTGAGGACTTGTTTTTGTCCCACCATGGGAAGGTGGAACCCAACCAAAACCCATTTCTATTGAAACAACTAATTATAATAATATGAGAGGGAAGAGGGAAGAGGGAAGAGGGAAGAGGGAAGAGGGAAGAGAGAGAGAGAGATACCCTTTGGGGGGCAGGTTCGAGAGCAATTCTAGCCCTAGTGATGATTCCAAATTGCCCTAGCCCACCAAGAGAGTGAGTGAGATTGAGAGATGAAGAGAGAGATGAGAGATTAAGTGAGAGGAGTGAGTGTGAGAGAAAGGGTGGGATTTGGGGAGAGGGAAAGAGAGAGGAGAGGTAAGAGTAGAGAAAGAAATTGAGAAAATGGTGGAGGAGTTATTTCAGTTTTTAAAATCGTATCACTTTGCGCGACGAAAATACTGTTGGTCGCGCAAAGTTTTGCGCGACGAAACATATTGGTCTCGCAAAGTTTTGCGCGACGAATATAGGAATATTGGTCGCGCAAAGTCTAAAAAAATTATTTTTTAAAAAAAAAAATTCCCGCATCACATTTTTGGTACCCGCCAAAATTTTTAAATTTTTGTGCGACGAAAAATACATATTGGTCGCGCAAAGTCTAAAACAATTATAGAAAAAAATTCCCGCGTCCCATTTTTGGTACCCGCCCAAATTTTTGCTCGACGAAAAATATATATTGGTCGCGCAAAGTTTTACGCGACAAAACATATTGGTCTCGCAAAGTTTTGCGCGACGAATATAGGAATATTGGTCGCGCAAAGTCTAAAAAAATTCCCGCATCCCATTTTTGGTACCCGCCAAAATCTTTAAATTTTTGCCCGAGGAAAAATACATATTGGTCGCGCAAAGTCTAAAACAATTATATAAAAAAATTCCCGTGTCCCATTTTTGGTACCCGCCCAAATTTTTACGAGACAACAAATATTGGTCGCGCAAAGTCTTGAGTTTTTTTTTTTTTTTTAAATTTTAAAAACCCGCGTCCCATTTTTGGTACTCACCCAAATTTTTTGAGTTTTGCACGACGAACTGTTGGTCGCGCAAACTTTTGAGAGAAGAAAAATTGGTTCGTAGCACAATATTTATAAAAATAATTGTTATGAATAATAAAAAATAAAAATATTTTATTTTATGATTTAAAATATAATTAAGGTGAAATCTACTTAATAAATGTATATACTATTCAATTTCTTAAGTGTTATACGTACAAAATAAATAAATAAATAAATAAATATATATATATACACACACATCATTCAACGATCCAACCATAAGACTTGTTTGTATATACTTCAAGATCGTATACCCCAAAAAATCGCAAAAAAAAAAACATCCAAAAATCTAGTAACGGGACAAAACTTTTCGATAGTTATAAATGAAAAATCACGATTTAACGGTTATTTTAACTCCGATTTTGATTATTTTTTTTACAGCTACACTCCTTGACCCTATATGAATACAATGACTGAATTTGATCTTCAATTTAAAACATTTGCACTAGTGGATGCCACAAAATCTTATGTTATATTTAACAAAAGTATAAATAAACTCTTAATTGTTAGTGAATATATTGTTTTGATGGCATATGCATTCTACAAAACTAGTTTCAACGATCCAACCATCAAACTTGTTTTTTTATATTTTGAGATCATATACGCCAAAAATCGGAAAAAATAAACATTCATAGATCAAGTAACGGGACAAAACTTTTCGACGGTTATAAATGAAAAATCATGATTTAACGGTTATTTAAACTCCGATTTTCATGATTTTTTACAGCTACACTCCTTGACCCTATATGAATACAATGACGGAATTTGATCTTCAATTTAAAATATTTACACTAGTGGATACCACAAAATCTTATGTTATATTTAATGAAAGTATAAATAAACTCTTAATTGTTAGTGAATATATTGTTTTGATGGCATATGCATTCTACGAAACTAGTTTCAACGATCCAACCATCAAACTTGTTTTTTTTATACTTCGAGATCATATACGCCAAAAATCGGAAAAAATAAACATTCATAGATCAAGTAACGGGACAAAACTCTTCGATGGTTATAAATGAAAAATCATGATTTAACGGTTATTTTAACTCCGATTTTGATGATTTTTTTACAGCTACACTCCTTGACCCTATATGAATACAATGACTGAATTTGATCTTCAATTTAAAATATTTACACTAGTGGATACCACAAAATCTTATGTTATATTTAACTAAAATATAAATAAACTCTTAATTGTTAGTGAATATATTGTTTTGATGGCATACACATTCTACAAAACTAGTTTCAACGATCCAACCGTCAAACTTGTTTGTTTATACTTCGAGATCATATACGCAAAAAATCGGAAAAAATAAACATTCATTGATCAAGTAACGGGACAAAACTTTTCGATGGTTATAAATGAAAAATCATGATTTAATGGTTATTTTAACTCCGATTTTGATGATTTTTTTACAGCTACACTCCTTGACCTTATATGAATATAATGACTGAATTTGATCTTCAATTTAAAATATTTACACTAGTGGATACCACAAAATCTTATGTTATATTTAACAAAAGTATAAATAAACTCTTAATTGTTAGTGAATATATTGTTTTGATGGCATATGCATTCAAAAAAACTAGTTTCAACGATCCAACCATCAAACTTGTTTGTTTATACTTCGAGATCATATATGCCAAAAATCGGAAAAAATAAACATTCAGAGATCAAGTAAGGGGACAAAACTTTTCGACGGTTATAATGAAAAATCAAGATTTAACGGTTATTTTAACTCCGATTTTGATGATTTTTTACTGCTACACTCCTTGACCCGATATGAATACAATGAAATAATTTGATCATCAATTTAAAATATATTTTTTGCTAACAAAAACCCAATCCAAACAACAAGAATATATTTTTCTAATAAAAATCCGATCCGATCTAAAATAATAAATTTAAAGTTACTTAATAAATATATATACCATTTAATTTCTTAAGTGTTATGCATACAAAATAAAAAACAAAAATAAATTGGTTTAGGTGACAAAATGTTTGGATTACATCATGCAAAGATTTTAAAAAATAAATTTTTTTATTTTATTTATTTTTATAAAGATTTTGCGCGACGAATTATTTTTCGTCGCGCAAAATTGGTCGCGCAAGACTTTGAGCAACGATGTATTGTCGTTGCGCAAAAGTTTGTCGCGCGAAGTGACTTTGAGCGACGAATTATTTGTCGTCGCGCAAAATTTGGTCGTGCAAGACTTTGAGCGACGATATATTGTCGTCGCGCAAAAGTTTGTCTCGCAAAGTGACTTTGCGCGACGAATTATTTTTCGTCGCGCAAAATTTGGTCGCGCAAGACTTTGAGCGACGAAGTTTCAAGTTTCGTCGCTCAAAGTGACTTTGAGCGACGAATAGTTTTTCGTCGCGCAAAATTTGGTCGCGCAAAGGGTTTTTTTTACTAGTGCCCCCTCATATCGGGAGGGATTGAAAAATTATCTTAAAGCATTCCATGGTCATAAGAACTTGAGTTTACAATGAATTTGAGTAATAATCTCATCTCATCTCCATGTTGAGATTCCAATTATGATGAACTTATGATGGTAGTTTTATCTGGACCCCACCCTCCCAAGGGCAAATTAAAGTTTGCTAATTGTAATTAAAATTAGTAGCTACTACTTTGTTCTCTTTCTCCTTTTCACCATTTTTGAAGAAAATAATAAATGTCGGGGGGAAAATAAAAACCCTTGAACTGTATGTGTAACCTTAGGGCTCAAGCGCATAAGGGTGCTGCAAAAAAAGAAAATAAAAATCATGACAAGACTGAAGAGCATGTTGTGTAAGTGTAAGCTAATGAAAAGAAAGGAAAATTTTGTATTAGCTAAAGAGGAAGGGTGTTGCAAAACAGAAGTGACCAAATTGATTAAAGTGCCAAATAAGTCATGGCTTTCTCCATCGTTAATATTCTAATTGATCAAATAGAGAAACAAACATGATATCACTCTCTCAACCGAGTTCCATTCCCCTCCACATACGTACACTATATAGTAGTTTTCAATATCAACATTGTCTAAAAAGTCTCTTTTAGTTATACATCTTATGTTTGGATAATTACATAAAATTTGAGATGCAAACTACATAAATAAATCAAACAATAGATGAATTTTATGACCAACTACTGTTATTGCAACTTATATATTACGCATGATACTAACTAGTAATGAGTGACTCGAGTAATTTATTTTTAAAATTAAAAAAAGAAAAAAAAGAAAAAGAAAAGTAATTTGAGCTTTAGGCCTTTGATCTTGCCCAAGTATTGAAGGAAACATGCATCTAATGCTTATCCTTTATAGCATGTAACCAACCACATTACCCCTATTGGCCTCACTGCCCTATATCCTCGTGATGGTACATCTATCCATTGGATACCCCAACATTGAAGTTCTCATGTTCCATGAATAATACATACTTCACAAATATTCCAACCAATATGTGAAAGATTGCACCAAATTGGACATGTTTGACTTGAAATAGAGAGATATTTGTAAATAGAACAAATCCACGATAATTCATGGTTTTATATTTTATCACAAAATAAGAACTTTTAGAACACATTACATTAACCACTCACCTCGATAATAAAATCTCATAAAATAAATTGACAAAACAACCTATCTACCTATCTCCCTGTACTACGACCTAAGCCAAACTCCAAAAGTTTCATCACCACTCTCTCTCTATACTTTCTCTTTCATTTTCTTCTTTCTGATTTCTTACTCTTATTTCAATTATGAGAGGTCCTATTTATACTAGCATAAGTCGGCAACAACAAAGATACCATTTGGATAATTATTTGGCGGCTAAGAATGTATGGAAACTATGTTATATAATATAAACGAATATTAATCCTATCACAAAAGTAGATAAAGTATCTGGAGATAAATAATAGTTGCATGTGCTCCTGCTCAAGGTAAACAATTGCATGAAATTGACGCCAACTCTGTCACAACCCGATCCGAGAATAAAGAATATTCCCGAATCAGAGTGCGTGAACTGAATTTAAAAAAAATAAAGAAATAAAAAAATTGGTTAAAATACATTACTATTATATATATGAAAAAACAAAATTATAATCTTACAAGTGTACAATATATCAATATATAAATTAAAGTTTATCACTCTAAATTAATCCAACTTCTCTGGTTTCGGCTTTGTCTTGCCCACTAATTGATCTGAAAAATAAATTAGGTGAAGGATGAGCAAACCACCGCTCAATGAGTAGATTATGTAATATGCCAGTCTAGCAATATCATTTTACACACTCTAGAAAAATATAATAAAAAGATACACAACCCAAATCATATCACATCATTACTTCATATCTTGGTTATTCTTCACAAATTGTACCTAGCACGTGACCCCTATCGGCCTCACTACCCTATGTCCCCATCTGGTACATTTATCCTTTGGATACCCCGTCACTGAAGTTCTCATGTTCCATGAATAATACATACTTCACAAAAACTCCAAATCACCATGATAAGTATGAAATATTGCAAAACAAATACACATGCTCTTCATCTTCTCTCTCTCTCTCTCTCTCTCTCTCTCTCTCTCTATATATATATATATATATATATATATATTAAAGAATTGGAATGAATGATTGAAGTAAGGAAGCATGATATTTATAGGAATAATGATATCACAACACCACTTATTACTAGCATGCAAGGTGGCATGGCAATGATGATTTGATTAAAATCAATTCTAAGTCTCTACACATGGATAACAAGAATAGTGTCATCTTTCAACTAATATAAAGGGATAATCTCATGTTAGGCCTAAGATTTAATAACATATAAATCTTACAATAAATATTTAAATAAGAAAAATTCATATTAATAAATAATTAATATATAGTATATGAATAATTATTATATATATATTTTTTACAGGCTCTCACAAACTCCCATCTAAAGCCACCTCTTGCTAGTCAAAGGATAATTCACATATAATTGAATGCATCCATTTCAATATAAAGAATGATGCCACGTTTTCAAGTTAAAATAATTATAATCATAAGCTATATATATATATATATATATATATATA